>NC_033628.1:5619543-5664560 GCF_001540865.1 Ananas comosus
ATGTATGTAGAACCCTAGAAGATGTATGAATGCAAGACTTGGACCTTGATTGTAGTAAACAAGGGTGACAACGACAATAGAGACTTGATTGGCCTTGAAAATGATATGGTTACACAAAGTTTGACAACAATGACATCGTGGCAAGAATGACTTAGTACATGACATGAACAATAGGTAAGAACCTATCAAGACATCGGCATTATGACTTGTGGCTATGTATCCTCAACTTGAGGATTGGATCGAGGCTCACGTGGACTTAGGCTTGAGGGAGGTCGCTCCTCCTCAAGCAGTGTACTTCGAAGTGTAGACACCAACGGGAAAGTACCCCGTCAATGATCCCTCGGGTGGTTGTGCTTAAAGCCTCCCCCGGTAGACGGGAGATGGAATGGTGAGCTATTGGGGTTAACAAAGTTAACCGGTAAGATTGGGTACAGAAAGACAAAGTAAAGATAAAGAATATGCATGCATGCATACTATATATATTGTTGATTACCAATATCCACTGACATTCTTTTGCAGGCATAGTATTAGATGCATTAGTACTGGTTACTTTTCTTCCTTTGCCATACTTATGCCTGGATAGACCTAGTGGGTAAGTCGGCGAGGTCGGATGCCGAACCCACTGGAAACTTCGTTGTAGTTCTCACACCACTAACCCTACAGGTCCGGGCACGAGAGGGGCGGCGGAGGACCGTGGCAAGGATTTAGCGCCGTAGATAGCGGCCACCGGGACTATTTCATATTTTGTAGTCATTTTCCTTTTGGTTTACATGTATCAACTTCTTTTGTTGATTTAGAAAGTTGTAAAGTTGAAAACAAATATGTAATTTGGTGAATGGCTAAATGTAAAGAATTATGAATGAAAGCAAAGAAATGTGATAGTTCAGTTTACTTTTATTTGGTTCAAATGTAATCAAGTATTATGTATGGTTGAACATATTAGCTTAGAGCTTTCGCTTCAGTTGTTTCTTGCCTTCGTGCAAGCCTTGTATAAATGCTAATCTCATTGTTTGATTGCTTTATTATACATATTTTAGAGCCTTGGGCGGACAGGGAAGGTTCTGTCCGTTCGGCGTCTGTTGACGTTACCCGAACCCGACCAAATTTGCGGGGATTGGGGCATGACAGATATAATGGTATCAGAGCGAAGTGGAAAGCAAAAGTCTAGGAATGACCTAGGAACCATAGGTTTGGAGACCATAGGGACTTAGGAGACGTTTAACGTGAACTTGGCTTATACGAAAGCGAATGATTAGGTTAACGGTAACACTTCTCTAGAAGAAAGTAGAGATGGATTAGAAGACTTAATTGTTGTCTACTTAAGAGACTTTGTGGGGCGGCCGACCACATGACACCGAGAGTGGAAATGATTATGCTGGTTGCTTTCGCTTAATTGGGTAGTTATTTGGAACATGTAAGAGTCACGTGTGTCGAGTACTAATGCGTGTGATGCGTTTCAGGAACAATGTCCCCGAGACGCTACACGCGTAGGGCTTCTTCGGCACTGCCTGAGGAAGTGCCCGAGCAGGCAGGATCGGATGAAGTGCACGAACTGCGAGCCCAGGTAGTGGCTTTGGCCGGGGCTATGTGGCTTCAAGGGGAGTAGATTGGACAGCTCCACGAGATGATGGCGCGACAAGCGGCGACGGCGGCATCTCTGCCGAGGGATCCGCCCGCACCTGTTGCTTCTGTAGCACCACCTCCTGCGGTGGCGGCGGCACCGGTGACGGCTATTCCTCCGACGGCATCGGGTTCATTGGCTCCTATTCCCAATGTACTTGAGGCCAAGCAGGAGCGCACGTTGGCGGCGCTGACGGCATTCAAGCGGTTCAACCCTCCGACCTTTAACGGTGATGTAAAGGATCCGTGGGTGACGGAGAATTGGCTAGCCGCGATGGAGGCCTTGTTCGAGGATATCTACACCTTCGAGAAGGATAAAGTTCACCTTGCGGCTCATTGTTTCTATGGGTCGGCGCAGCTATGGTGGACTTAGGCAAAGAAGAATCATTCGTTGGAGCACACTGCTATTACTTGGGAGGCGTTTCGGGAGATGCTACTTATGGAGTACTTTCCCGAGAGCGACAAAAGAAAAATCAAGGAGGATTTTCGGAAGCTAAGGCAAGAAAGCCGATCGGTGCGGGAGTATGAAAGGGAATTCACACACATGATTAACTGTGTGCCGGGCTTGGTTCACGGTGATAAGGACCGAGCGGAGGCATTCGAGCGCGGGTTGCGACCCGAGATTTTCAAGGTCATTCATGCATTCCGCTTGAAGACCTATGAGGAGGTTCTTGACCGCGCACTTTGGGTGGAGCGCGGGAATGCCATTGCGCCAGATGAACGCGAGGCATTTGAGAAAGATAAGGAAAAGGACAAGTCCGAGAAGCGGGCAGCTAGTGGATCTGTAGGGCAGTCGAGTTCTAAGCGACCCCCGCGACCACAGCGATCGTACTGGCAGGGAGGCAAGAGCCAGACGACTTCCTTCCCGTGTGTTATTTACGGCAGAAATCATAGGCCCAGAGACTTTTCCCAGCGCGAGGGGAGATGTTACCGATGCGGCTCTGCTGGACATATGAGTTGGGAGTGCCCGAGCGGCGCATCCCTAGCTCCGTCATCAGCTTCGGTTCAGTACACCCCACGGTAGCAGGCGGGACTGCCACCCGCCGTATCTGCCGGACGATCGTCGGCCCCTCGTCAGCCGGAGGCCTCTTGAGCACCTAGTGGGCCGGTATTTGCCACTCAGGTGGAGGAGCCGCCGATTACCGTTCCTGACGACGACGTGGCAGGTATTATTCTTATCAGAGGCACTAGAGCTAGAGCCATATTCGATACAGGTGCATCGTAATCATTCATAACAGCATCATTTGCACTAGCTCATGACATAGAGGTCACGCATTATGAAGATTATTGGACGGTGACCGCACCTGGACTTACGTTTCATGTGCATGACGAGTGTTTGGACTGCCCAGTGCAGATAGGCGATTGGATTATGCCGATCGACCTATTAGTGTTGAAGCATCTGTGGGGCTTTGGCATAATCTTGGGTACCAACTGGCTCTCTAAGTATTACGCAGTTATCGATTGCGAAAGGAAGGTGATCACTTTTCATGAGCCTAACGAAGAGGAGATGGTTTATAAGGCGTGTAATGGTGCGCGTTTTGCGGCGACCATATCATCGATGAGTGCAAAGAAAATGATTAAGGGTGGTTGCAAGGCCTACTTGGCGACCATCGTGGACCTTCAAAAGGAGCACCCGGAGTTGAAAAATATTTGGGTAGTATGCGAGTATTTGGATGTATTTCCGGCGGAGTTACCGGGATTGCCACCGGACCGGAAAGTCGAGTTTGTCATTGACCTGATTCCCGGGGCGGCGCCAGTTTCGAAGGCTCCGTATAGAATGGTACCGGTAGAGTTAAAGGAGCTAAAAGCCCAGTTGCAAGACTTGCTCGATAAAGGCTTCGTACGACCGAGTGTGTCTCCGTGGAGAGCTCCGGTGCTATTTGTAAAGAAGAAGGACAGCACACTTTGACTCTGCGTTGATTATCGCGAGTTGAACAAGGTGACGATCAAGAACAAGTACCCGTTGCCGAGGATTGATGATCTGTTCGATCAGTTGCAAGGGTCAAGGGTATATTCTAAGATTGATCTGCAATCGGGGTATCATCAGTTGAAGATACGGCCTAAAGACGTGCATAAAACGGTGTACCGTACGCGGTATGGCCATTATGAGTTTACGGTCATGCCATTCGGGCTCACTAATGCCCCGGCAGTATTTATGGACCTAATGAATCGAGTCTTCCGTCCGCTATTGGACCGGTGCATCGTGGTATTCATTGACGACGTATTGGTATATTCTCGGACCGAGGAAGAACACGAGGAGCATTTGAGGATCGTGTTGGAGACACTCCGAAAAGAAAAGCTTTATGCAAAATTAAAGAAGTGTGAATTTTGACTTTCGGAGGTTACTTTCTTGGGTCACGTTATATCCGGAGATGGCATCTCGGCGGACCCAAAAAAAGTTGAGGCGATTAAAGATTGGCCTCGCCCGACAAGTGTGGCAGAGATTTGTAGCTTTCTTGGACTTGCGGGCTACTATCGGCGGTTCGTAGAGGGGTTTGCCATGATAACAACTCCACTAACGCGCCTTACGCACAAAGGGGTGAAGTATGTTTAGAGCCCCGAGTGTGGGCGGAGCTTTGAGGAGCTAAAGAATAGACTTACATCTACTCTGGTGCTTGCCTTGCCGACGCCGGGAGAGAGTTATGTCGTATACAGTGATGCTTCATACATCGGTCTCGGATATGTCTTAATGCAAAACGGCCGAGTTATAGTTTATGCTTCGCGCCAATTGAAGAGTTATGAAAAGAACTACCCGACTCACGACCTTGAGCTAGCGGCGGTTATCTTTGCTCTAAAATTGTGGAGGCATTACTTGTATGGTGAGCATTGTGAGATCTACACGGATCATAAAAGTCTCAAGTACTTGTTCACCCAGAAGGAGTTAAACTTGCGGCAACGGCGGTGGTTAGAGTTGCTCAAAGATTATGATGTCACGATTCTCTACCACCCCGGAAAAGCAAACATCGTAGCCGATGCTCTAAGTAGAAAGTCGGCGGAGAATTTGGCGACGGAAGTTACATCTCAACCGGCTTTGCAAAAAGAGATCCAGCGGTTTGGTCTAGAAGTGGTGGTGCCGGGAGTGCCGGCAACCCTTGCCACATTGGTTGCGCAACGGACCCTGTTGGAGAAAATTAAAGAATTACAAGCGTCAGATGAATTTCTCCAAAAGGTGCGGGGAAAAGTTGAGAGCGGTAGTGCCGATGATTTTGGCATTGGGACCAACGGCGCACTACAATATCGGAATCGTTGGTGCGTGCCCAAGGACGACAATCTTCGGAGGGCTATTATGCAAGAAGCGCATCAATCTCCCTATAGCATTCACCCGGGCGGCACTAAGATGTATCGAGATCTTAAGTTACATTATTGGTGGCCGGGCATGAAGAAGGATATAGGGGAGTTCGTGGCGCAGTGTCTCATGTGCCAACAAGTTAAGGCGGAACGTCGATTTCCGGCGGGAAAATTGCAAAGTCTACCTATACCCGTGTGGAAATGAAAAAACATTGCAATGGATTTCGTGACGGGTTTGCCTAGATCGCAAGGTGGACATGACGCGATTTGGGTAGTTGTGGACCGGTTGACAAAATCGGCACACTTTTTGCCGACCCACACTATTTGATCGGGAGACAAGTTAGCTCAAGTCTATCTCAACGAGGTGGTGAGACTTCATGGGGTTCCGGCATTTATTGTATCAGATCGAGACCCTAGTTTCACATCTCATTTTTGGAAGAGCTTACAAGATGCATTGGGCACACGGCTCGATTTTAGCACGGCATTCCATCTTCAAAGCGACGGTCAATCGGAGAGGACTATTCAAATACTTGAGGACATGCTTCGAGCGTGTGTACTTGATTATAAGGGCGGATGGCACGATCACTTACCAATGGCGGAATTCACATACAACAATAGCTATCAAGAAAGTATTGCGATGGCGCCATTCGAGGCCCTGTATGGAAGGAAATGTCGCTCACCAATTCATTGGAGCAATGTGGGCGAGAAAGTTGTTCTTAGCCCGGATGTTGTGCGGGAGGCGAAAGAGAAAGTTCGCCTTGCCCGACAAAGATTAGCGATGGCGCAATCGAGGCACAAGAGTTATGCCGACAAGCGGCGCAAGGATCGAGTTCGCGGTTGGAGACCGCGTATTTCTAAAAGTATCCCCGATGCGAGGAGTTAAGCAGTTCGGTATTCGGGGGAAGCTAAGTCCCCGGTATGTCGGACCATTTGAAATCTTGGAACGAGTCGGTGCGGTGGCCTATAGAGTGGCATTACCACCGAGACTTGCGGGGGTACACGACGTATTTCATGTATCCAATCTTCGCAAGTATGTTCACGATCCGGATCATACTCTCGTATATACCGATAGAGTTTCAGGAGGATATGACATACAAAGAGTTCCCGGCTTACATCGTAGATCGGGAAGTGAGGAAACTTCGGAACTGCGAAATCCCGTATGTTAAAATTCATTGGTGCGAATACGACGATCGAGAAGAAACTTGGGAGCTTGAGGACGTGATGAGAGAGCGTCATCCTCATCTCTTCAAAGAGCGGGGTTGAGGTATGGGTTTAGACTTCGAGCAAGTAGTTTCGCGGACGAAACTAAATTTTAGGGGTAGAGAATGTAACATATCACATCCCTCGTGAATCGTGCCGAGTTCCGTCGAAATGTGCGGAATGCGGAGTGGAACAAGTTGGTATGGGCCAGTAGTGTTTTGGAGCCTATATATAGTGCAAAGGGACCCGAGAGAGTGAAATTCCAAAATCTGGCTAAGTCCCAAATTTTGTGCTCTCGGGGATTTGTTCCTGAAGGAGAGACCGGTCCCCGTACGCGTAGCCTGCCAGGAATTCTGAGGCAATCGGTCCCTGGCAGTGAGACCGGTCCCTGAGGAATCGGTCCCTGAAGGAGAGACCGGTCCCTCGCTGCGCAGCCAGCCAGAAAACCCAAAAATCGGCTAAGTCCTGGAAATCAGCCTTTCGGGAACCGGTCCCTGGTCGAGGAGACCGGTCCCCACTGCAGGTTTTGCCCAGTAAGGGCTGATTCGAAAAATAGAATATTGGAGGGGCTTTGTTGCTATTGTAGCAACATGTAATATACCTATCCCTTCTTCCCTTCACAGCCATCTCTCCCAAACTCTCTCCCATTTTATTTCTCTCTTTCTCTCTCTAGAACTCTTGCCCTAGAGCAAGGAAAAGGTGGAGAAAAGCTTGGAGAGGGTGGTTTTGGAGGATTTGGTGGATCTAGAAGCTCTCCAACAAAAAGGAGCTTTCTAGAACTTGGGCCAAGGTGAGTTTAAGCAAGAAGAACTCTAGGGTTTGGATTTTAACCCTAAGTTTTGGGATCTTGAGTTTGTTTCAAGCTTTAGAAACCTTGTAGAGCAAAGAAACCATGAAATCCATGGTTTTCTTGTAGAGCTCTCATGGTGGATCACTAGGGTTCATGCTAAGTGCCCTAGAAATGTGTAGAATGGCTTTGTAAAGGTATTAGAGAACTTCCTAGGTGATTCTAAGCTATATTTTGCTTAGGGATGAGATTAATCTAGGAGCATTCTATATAGGGCATTGTTAGGGCTCAAATTTGGGGCTTTTGCCCTAGGATTTTTCGGGGACGAATGGACCTCGTAGAAACCCAATTGGGGGTGCCCTTGACGCGTGGGACAACTCTGTTTAACGTTACGAAAATGTTTAAGAGTAGTTCATGTATAAAGGGCCTAATTTGGCACTATTTTGACTATAGGATTCGGACTCGGCGTTCGTAACGTTCGGGAGTCGCCATATTCTTCATATACTACCACTCAAGGTGGGGGGTGCACGCCGGAATCATCAGATTCCCCTTTATGTCTATTTTCACCTTTGTTGAGCATACTTGTATATAGAGTCATTTATGCATAGCAGGGATATTTACATGTGATTAGTGATTAGAATTTCAATATTGTGCTTCTAACGTAGTTGAACATAGTGATTGAACAAGAACCATAATGGATATGTATGTAGAACCCTAGAAGATGTATGAATGCAAGACTTGGACCTTGATTGTAGTAAACAAGGGTGACAACGACAATAGAGACTTGATTGGCCTTGAAAATGATATGGTTACACAAAGTTTGACAACAATGACATCGTGGCAAGAATGACTTAGTACATGACATGAACAATAGGTAAGAACCTATCAAGACATCGGCATTATGACTTGTGGCTATGTATCCTCAACTTGAGGATTGGATCGAGGCTCACGTGGACTTAGGCTTGAGGGAGGTCGCTCCTCCTCAAGCGGTATACTTCGAAGTGTAGAGACCAACGGGGAAGTACCACGTCAATGATCCCTCTGGTGGTTGTGCTTAAAGCCTCCCCCGGTAGACGGGAGATGGAATGGTGAGCTATTGGGGTTAACAAAGTTAACCGGTAAGATTGGGTACAGAAAGACAAAGTAAAGATAAAGAATATGCATGCATGCATACTATATATATTGTTGATTACCAATATCCACTGACATTCTTTTGCAGGCATAGTATTAGATGCATTAGTACTGGTTACTTTTCTTCCTTTGTCATACTTATGCCTGAATAGACCTAGTGGGTAAGTCGGCGAGGTCGGATGCCGAACCCACTGAAAACTTCGTTGTAGTTCTCACACCACTAACCCTACAGGTTTGGGCACGAGCGGGGCAGTGGAGGACCGTGGCAAGGGTTTAGCGCCGTAGATAGTGGCCACCGGGACTATTTCACATTTTGTAGTCATTTTCCTTTTGGTTTACATGTATCAACTTCTTTTGTTGATTTAGAAAGTTGTAAAGTTGAAAACAAATATGTAATTTGGTGAATGGCTAAATGTAAAGAATTATGAATGAAAGCAAAGAAATGTGATAGTTCAGTTTACTTTTATTTGGTTCAAATGTAATCAAGTATTATGTATGGTTGAATATATTAGCTTAGAGCTTTCGCTTCAGTTATTGCTTGCCCTCGTGCAAGCCTTGTATAAATGCTAATATCATTGTTTGATTGCTTTATTATACATGTTTTAGAGCCTTGGGCGGACAGGGGAGGTTCTGTCCGTTTGGCATCTGTTGACGTGACCCAAACCCGACAAAATTGGCGGGGATTGGGGTGTGACACGATTTATCTTCGCTTGATAGATCGATACTATAGGATGAGACCAACCCTAGAGTTGTGAAAGTGGATTCCGGAATTCCGGCTGCGAGTGCAGCGGCTGCTAGTGCAGTATTTGAGCTCGTCAGTTTTTGGCCACAGGTGCGTGTGGCATATTCCCCTCCCACCGGGAGAATTGCGAGGCTTGAGATTGAGCAAGAATCTTGGTTCGCTAGGGTGCGTGTGGCATATTCCCTTCTCTATCGGGGGTCTTGGGCCGCGGGTGCGTGTGGTATATTCCCCTCCCACCGGGAAGATCCCTGACCACGGGTGTACGCAGCTCTAGGAGACCCGTTGGGCGATGTGGTTTATGGATTGAAGGCTGAGGTGTATGTGAGAGTTCCTTTACCTCGAGCCGGACAGAGAGCGGATTATCCGTAGTTAATTGACTCAAGACCGAGTCGAGTGGCATAGTTGGCTAAGGTAAAGTAACCTTAGGAAAGAATGACATATATGTATAATATCGCTAAGGTGCAAGTGCACTCAGTAATAAGTAGAGAATAAATAGTAAAGAATGGCTAATGTTAAAGAATAGCAAATGCTAAAGGACAGCTAATATGGAAAAAAACGATTAGCGATAAAGAATGGCTAAGAGTAAAGAATGATTAAGAATAATGAGTAGAGTTAACTAATCTACTTGCATGAGTTACAGGAATTGCATAATATTCATATTGCATATTGTGAGGCATGTATAGTTGCATCATAACATGATGATATATATATCGGTAGATATTTTTTGGACTAACATGATTGCAGTGCCTCCTTGGACCTATTGGTTGAGCTTTTTCCTAGGGTGGCCGTACCCATTGGGAACCATGGAGTTGGTTCTCACCCCACGTTGTTTTGGGGTATTACAGGTTGACACGTGAGTGGCGCGGCGGCCCAAGATAAGGGCGTAGCTCCGTAGATAACGCCCTACCCAGAGATAAGAGATAGCAGTACCCCGAGTCGGCATAGCCTAGGGGTAGAGGAAAAAGAAAGTATTGGTTGCGACGCCTAGGACGTACAGGGAAGACTCTGTCCGTTCGGCGGTTTGTCGGCGTGCCCGAATCCGACCAAATAGGCGGGCTCGGGGCATGACAGTGAGGGTGGTTGGGATGAATGACACCATCAAAAGGACCAAACTACCCCTCACCAACTCACTTTTTTACCTGGAGTACCGGTACTTAGCTTGAATACCGGTACTCGACCCCTCAACACGCAGTCTCGTACACTGGGTATCGATACCACCCTGATGCAGTACCGGTACCCAAGCTCGATACCGGTACTCAGCATTAGACATGCGCAAACCCGAGAACACCCAGTTCTGCAATCTCACTGGGGTACCGGTACTCCTCCCCAGGTACCGGTACTGTCATGCCCCGGGACCGCCACTTTGGTCGGTTCAGGCACGTACACAGACGCCGAACGGATAGAACCTCCCCTGTCCATCCAAGGCTCAATCATAACAACATAAGCATGTATAAAGAAAGAATTGCCCAGAAAAATTTTAATATACATGGCTTGCACGAGGGCAAGCAACAGGAGCAAGTGAAAGTAAATTCTAACTATTACAACATGGGTACAATCACAGTTTTAGATGCATTTTCTCACTTTACATACATGAATCTCTTTCCAAGATACAATTACAACTTCCGCTCTTTAATACATTTGCTTTCCAAATTATATTTACATTCTTGCTTATACATAGGGCGACCTAAACTGGGTGACCCTACTATATAGGATGCAATGCCCACGCCTCGATCAGGTGCCGCTCCGTGAATGGTGGCTCTGCAACAACAGGTGGTGACAACTAAAAGAAGTTCCCAGTGGGTTCGGCCGCCGACCTTACCGACTTTCCCACTAGGTCCAATAAGGCATAGTAATACGAAAGGAGATAGTAATGCAATATATAAGTAACTGAACATGTAGTCTACCACTACTAAACATGCAACATGCAACAATGACTACTACTATGCCTTACAATAAGGAATGAATGTCATGGTCTTATATCTTCAACGGTGTCCCTCATACACACTTGACCCAGTTAATTCTTGACCCAATCGGGGCTTCTCACAAGGCCAAGCCCAAGCCCAACTCACAAGAATATCATGATCTCACTATACTCACTCTCTACATGAGATGCAACAATACAAGTAGCATAGGGTACAATATGGTCAATCAA
The DNA here is from genome assembly GCF_001540865.1 of Ananas comosus. Lineage (NCBI taxonomy): Eukaryota > Viridiplantae > Streptophyta > Magnoliopsida > Poales > Bromeliaceae > Ananas > Ananas comosus. The sequence continues at coordinate 5,630,464 of NC_033628.1, forward strand.
CTGTCTATTTTCTCTTTGACCCAATCATACTGGCTATGAAGGTTAAGCCCAACTCATAACCAAATCCCATAGGTGAGGAGACTCTGCGCTATACTCACCTGGGACCGTCTGCTGGGTAGGTACGTTAACCCAATTTGTGATGACTTCAGAGCCCACTACTTGGGTGGAGCGACTACCGCCAAGCTAAAAAACCAGACTAAGTGAGTACGATCCAATCCTCTAAACTTAAGGATACCCTACCAACTAGGGATAATAATACTCGGGGATCTACCAATCCCTAGCATGGTCCAGGAGATCTATTTCAATCCCTCGCATGCTCAATAACATTATAGTACTAGATGCCACGCTACAAATGCATTGACCCAATCTTTTCCACATACACTCGAGAGTTTACCTAACTCATGTAGCATGCATCAATGGGATATACAAACACCACACAATGTGAACACAAGCAACTATGCAATGCTTCATAATGATATGGTAACTCAATGTCATGCCACAATGCAATGACCCAATTTCTTATTCATACTTGAGGCTTTCTCAATTTATGCCATAACCCTTTCATGCACAATACATTATGCCCAATCCATGTTCTATCACAAGGTTCACATTCAATATCACAATGACAACCAATGCGTCATTTAATTCAATGTCCACAATATTTTCTATGTCCAATCCATGTTCTATCACAAGGTTCACATTCAATATCACAATGACAACCAATGTGTCATTTAATTCAATGTCCATAATATTTTCTATGTCCAATCCACTACTTTTTCCTCTACTAGTTCAACATGTCACTAGGGTTCATGTGTCACTAATTTCATGCATCCTAAGTTCCAAGTTAGTATCACAATTATTTATATAAACATCATAGGAAACATGCAAGTTTTTATAACAAGAAATACTTGAATCTTACCATGCACAAATAATACATGTATATATGCTCAACGAAAGGGAATTAGACATAGGGAGAAATCCAACCATTCCGGATAGCACCACCCACCTCGTTTCGACATTAAGAAGAGAGAAACCAAGTCCCGCAATTTACTGTTGCCGTTTTAGCTCGACCCAAGCCTAACGAAATTATTTTGTATTTTGATTGTTTTGTGTGGATTAGTATTTTTTTAAATGAAATGAATCAATATTTTCTTATTCTCTCATAAGATGAACTTTTTTGAAAGTAACCAAGTAAATCGGGGTAGAGTTAAAAAAAAAAAGGAACATGGAAAGATATAGAATATGAGGTTTTAGTGTGGACTTTTTTTCCAAATAACCCTAGAAAATATTGTAATTGGCTAAATAATCTTACTAAAAACATATTTGGCTAAATAACTCTCCTTTTGCCATGTAGGAGCTATAGTCAAATTTTCTCTTAAAAACGGTAAATCGTTTACCGCCTTCATAAAGGCGGTAAATAATTCACCGTCTTTTTAATTTTCACAACAGCGGTGAATCATTCACCGCCTTCTTGAAGATTGTTTGTTAGGATTTTTTAGTTTGTTAAGATTATATGTAATTTGTTGAAATTTTTATATGGTTGTTAGGATTATATATAGGAAATAAAAAAAGTGAGGTTGTTAGGGTTATATGTGGATTGATTGGTAAAATTGTATGGATAAATTATTAGAATTTTTTTGGTTCTTAAAATTGTGTGTGGTTTGTTGAAAATTTTATGTGGTTGTTAGTATTATATAGAAAATAGAAAAAAAAAAAGGGGAGAAAGATAGTGAATGATTCATCGCTTTTGTAGGAAATTATAAAGTTGGTGAATCATTTACCGCCTTCATGAAGGCGTAGACGATAAACGATTCACTGTCTTTAAGAGAAAATTCCACCGTCGCTCCTACATGGCAAAATAAGGGTCAGTTTTCCTATTATTTTCTTTATAGGGTTATTTATCCAAATAGAAAATTTTATAGGATTATTTTGAAAAAAGTCCTTGCAGTGCAATGTTTATAAGAGTTCACTACTGATCCTAAGTGGAAAGGAGAAAATGACTTTCGAACTGGTTACTTTGGTAAATTAGCAAAAATGGTTGAAGAAAAATTATCGGGCTGTGGTTTGAAGGTCAATCCACATATTAAGTCAAGGGTTAAATACTTTAAATTGAAATATTCAGCAATATCTAAGATTTTATTAAAAACGGGATAGCTTGAGATGATAAATAAAAGATAATTTCTTATGACAAAAAAATAGTACGATGACTTGTGTAAGGTAATCAGTATGTAAATGTTCTCTAATTCAATTAATATAGCTTTTTCTTGCAATAACTTTTTTTTTTAGGAAGGTAGCATGCTACCACTTCATTCATCGGAAAAATGAATTTAGCTACAAAAAGTTGAGACCGCTGGGCCTCTTGAGAGAGAAAGAGAGAGAGAGAGAAAGAAAATAAGGAAAAAAAGAAAAAAAATTAAAGTGACCAGAGGCTCTTGAGAGATCTAATCTCGCAAAGAAGTCGACCCAAGTCTGCTTTCTTGTTTTGAAAAATTCTCTTGTTACGTTCCAGCCAAATTACCACCCAAGTAGCAATAATTGTTGTAAGCTCCTGCTTTCTTAAGGATGCAGCCTTCCTACTATCTTCCCGAAGCTGACCAACAGTGGTGCTTCTACGAATGCAACTGTTATTTAGCAAAAGGCATTCTAATAAAAGCTTAGAGGTCTTGCAATCAACAAAAAGGTGATCATTCTAATAAAAGCTTAGAGGTCTCGCAATCAACAAAAAGGTGATCAACGGATTCTGAGTCGATGCTACACAGCCTACAATTATTGTCCCCCTACCTCGCTTTTCTAAGTTGTCGACCGTTAGGACTCTGCCTCTTAGAATCTGTTAGGATTTGGTTAGATTTGTAGTTGATATTTTATTTATTTAAGAATTAATATTTAAATCTATTGGAGATAAATTAAGATTTAAATATTAATTAGAGTATAAATCTAACTAAATTAGGATAAATATTTAAATCTATTGGAGATAGGAGATAAACCTAATATAGATTTAAATATTAATTGCAGTAGAAATCCTAATTATCAGAATGTTTTGCTTGCTTTTGTCGAATCGTTTGACCTTCAGGAAGTTGCAAGCAAGATGTTACTAGGATTGGGTTATGTTTTGGGTGAGCTCTATATATACCACCTATGTATCCAAAGTTTTTTTTTTTTTTTTTTTTTTTTTGAGAAATAGGTAGCACGCTACCCGCTTCATTTATTTCATTTAGAAATAAACTTAGCTAGAAATGTGTATCAACTAGGATTCGAACTTGGAACCTCGGATACCAACCACCAAGCCCTTTGCCACTTGCTCTACGGACAGTTGGTTACCTATGTATCCAAAGTTGAAGTTGAATCTAGAGAGAGTACAGGTAGATTGAGGTTTCTCTAGGAAGGTACGGTGAGGTGTCTTGAAGCCATTGGTGGACCATACCAAAGAGCAGCTTGGCCATGAGTTGTATGCACCTAGTGCATGAGTGCATGTGAGAAAAAAAAAAGAGTAGCCGTTTAGATTTATAAAAGACAAGAGAAAAGTGGGAGAGATTTAAAAAGAGGGCTCGGGTTTAAAGTTACTCTGTTGCAGAAGAGGAGTCAAATGTAATATCTTATTTAATGAATCTTATTTTATCCGCATATTTTTTGTTTTGGTTTCTCTCTTTTATAATTGTATCAGTTTTTACTGAGGAGACGTGTTTATGGTAAAAATTCGATTTGACGCTTCCGTTGCAGAATTCCAACAACTAATACTGGTTTAATAACAGTCAGTATTAGAGCGGATTACGGATTCTCAAGATCTAGTATCAGCGCAAGAACCAGATTTCCAACAATTGGTAATAGAGCTTAAGGTTACCGATCTGCGGCAGAGATCGATGGAGATAGCCACGAAGTTCGAAATCGAGAAGTTCGATGGCAAGAACAATTTCGAATTGTGGCAAATTAAAATACGAGCGATTCTCGTACAACAAGAATTGGATGAAACGTTGAACGAAAAGAAGGCGAAGCCGACAAAGGTATGGATGCGGCATGGACGAAGATGGAGTGGAAGGCGCTGAGTACGCTTTATTTATTATTAGCAGATGATGTTCTTTATAACGTAGCCAGCAAGACGACTCCGGCGAAATTGTGGAAGAAATTAGATCTATACATGACAAAATCCTTACGAACATGTTGTATTTGAAGCAGCGATTATTTACGCTGAGGATATAGGAAACGACAAGCCTACATGAGCATCTGAACAAGTTCAACAAGGTGGTAGCCCTATTGATCAGTATAGGAGTCAATCTGGATGACGAGGACAAGGTGCTAAGTTTACTATCTTCACTACCGATGACATATGAGCATCTGGTAACTACATTACTTTATGGCAAGGAGACCATAAGCGTGGAAGCGGTCACGACAATGCTTCTCTCGATTGAGATGTGCAAGATGACTCAAAAGTCCAGCATACAGAGCCGAGATATAGCTCTGGTGGTAAGAGCGAAGAATGAGGCGACAACATTGGCAATCAGAGATCGAGAAGCCGCTATCCGAGGTGAGGTGCTTCTGCTGTCATACGAAAAGGCATATTAAGCGCAACTGTCGGAAACTTCAGAATGATTTAAAGGAGACGAAGTGACAAAAGGAGAAAACTGTCATGAATCAGGACGAGGCAATAACAGCGACGGCGCAAGCGGCAGAGTCGGGGATGATCGATTCTGATGTGCTGTATGCGGTGTCCGGAGGTGCAAAAATTTTGAATGACGCGTGGGTACTCAATTCGTCGTGTTCCTTTCACGTCCGCTCGGAGGAGTCTTTTGCTACTTACAAGGAGATCAAAGGTGGAAAAGCTCTGATGGGGAACAGGACAACGTGCAAGGTTATGGGAGTTGGCACAATAAAGATCCAAATGCACGATGGGGTCGTGAGGACACTGACGGGTGTGCGACACGTTCCTGGTTTGAAGCGAAATTTGATCTCGCTAGGTGCGTTGGACTCGAAAGGTTGCGATTTTTCAGCTTCAGGTGGAGCTATGAGGGTTCAAAAGCGAGATCAAGTCATGTGTAATGCGAACAAGTATGGAAACTTATACATTCTGAATAGGAGCACAGTCAGAATAGGAGCGAAGTCAATTTGTGTTCCAAAAGCTCGCGGAGGTGCAGTCGTTCGAGATAGAGTGGCAGATGCGGTGATATCGAGTGGACGAGACAAGCTCAAGATGAAGGTTGCATAGTGAGCTTGATGCAGCGGTTGAAGGCTACAAATCCAACCAAGGTGGAGATTGTTGGGATTTGGTTAGATTTGTAGGTAATTTTTTATTTGGATAAAAATTAATATTTAAATATATTGGAGATAAACTAAGATTTGAATATTAATTAGAATATAAATCTAACTAGATTAGGATAAATATTTAAATCTATTGGAGATAAACTTAATATAGACTTAAATATTAATTGGATTAGAAATCCTAATTATACGAGGATTTTGTACGATTTGGGTGAGCTCTATATATACCACCTATGTATCCAAAGTTGAAGTTGGATCTAGAGAGAGCATGGCCAGGTTGAGGTTTCTCCATAAGGGTACGGTGAGGTGTTTTGAAGCCATTGGTGGACCGTACCAAAGAAAAGCTTGGCAATGAGTTGTATGCACCTAGTGCACGAGTGAATATGAGAGAAAAAGAGAGAGTAGTCTTTTAGTTTTATAAAAGGCGAGAGAAAGGTGGAAGAGATTTTAAAAAAGAGCTTGGGTTTGAAGCTACTCTGTTGCAGAAGAGAAGTCAGGTGTAATCTTCTCTTATTTAATGAATCTTATTTCACTCGCATATTTTCTGTTTTGGTTTTTCTCTCTTTTATGATTGTATTAGCTTTTGCTGAGGAGACGATTTTATGATTAAACCTTAATTTGATTCTTCTGTTGCAGAATCCCAACAACTAGTGCCGAATCAACAACAGCCGGTATTAGAGCGAGTTGCGGATTCTCAAGATCTAGTATCAGGTGAGTACCAGATTCCCAACAAAATCAACCAGGAGAAAATCTTGACTTTTAGTGGTGAGTGGATTTTCCATAGTTGTGAGCAACCAACATCTCTAACTCCTTCGTCTTCAAAAAAGATAGAGAGATTTAACAAAGAACTTGTCGGAAGGGGACCATTTCCAACTAATCTCGTCCCTACGACTAGATAAGCTATAGTTCGAAAGCAACGCTTTGAGCTCTAGCGTTATTCCATTGTCTAGAATAGCAGTAGGAGAAAAACATTCAAAGATTGAATCCCACTTCCAATCTCCCCTATTAAAACAGTCAGAAATCCAAATTTCTTTTCTCATTATGTTGTTTATATATTTGGAAAAGCAGTCTGAAGAGGCATATCACCGCACCAGATATCTGACCAAAAGAGAGACGTTTCATTATTCCCAACTGCATAAGAGACACCGTACTTAAACAGCTCTCGCACAACTAAGATATCCTTCCACTATTGCGAAAGAGGTCTAAAGGTTGTCCCCTCTTTAAGGGGCCTCCTTCCGATTTAGTATAGATTCCTAAGAAGAGAATTCGATTGAAGACTAGGAATTGAGAGAAAACGCAACCACCATTTAGCCAGAGAGATGTGTACATAATTGCTAGATCTTTAATGCCTAGTCCACCTTCCTTTTTACTCCTTATGGTCCGCCATTGAACAAGGCATTGTCCTCCAGTTACGAAAGTATGCTCTTCTCAAAGATTCAAAGTGCTGAATGACCCATTTTGGAGCCCTAAAAACTGAGAGGTAATACAGGGGCAGATTAGAGAGCACAGAGTTCATGAGGACAAATCGACCACCCTGAGATAGTAGCTTGGCCTGTGTCACGCCCCGGGACCCGGCATAGGCCCGCCCGATGCGTGCCCAGACCCGCCATATGCCTGCACATATAAGGCGTCTACAACAATAGAGATATGGAAGCAAGAAGAAATAAAGTCACTAGAGATATCAGAGCTACTGACAGCTAACAATTAACAACAAGTAGGGAAAGGGGAAAGTAAACTACTAAACATAAAGATAAAGTAAGTACAAGGGTCATCACAAAAGTACTACAAAAAGGCTGGTCTCTATACAAGGTACAACTCTCTCATCCTCTCCCAAAAAGAAAACAAAGAAAAGATATACCACCTATCGAACGTCCCTCGCTCATAAGCTAGCTCGTGGTGATACCCTTTTCGCGGTCCCTAGCCTCGCCCGGAGTGGAAGGCTCTGTAATAAAAACATAAAACAGAGGGCGTGAGAATTATAATTTATAGTTCCCAGTGGGCAATTACTCACCTCAGCACAATGCACCACTAGGCCTAAGGAAAAGGGGTAAGTAACGATAATAATAGACAATAATAAGCTGCTGAATTGAAAGCATGTATTAAATGCAATACTACTATGCAACAAGATATATGATATGTAACCATTCTATCAAGATGAAATAAGCCCAATGCATAGCTCGAATGTTCTATGGTAGCAACAAGCATACTAAGATGTAATGAGTAATACTATCAAGAATACTATGAGTCTCTCTCAATATCCACCACTATGCGGTAAGCATATCCAAGTATCCAACTACTATACCCTATCTAGTAGTGATTAACCTTTGTAAGTTGGTGTCACGGTTCAATCTCATTTGGGACCTACACAAGTGTAGTCCAGCTTGTGCCGTCTAAGTGTCGGTGGTATCTCCAGCATTCCCACTCTGGAAATGAGTCTATCCCTCCCGACCCCGTAGGTTTCTCGATACCGCACGAGGTCCAAGCCTTTCCTCAACTTAAGTTTAATACATTAGGCCCAATGTCATTATGCTCATAGCCTAGGTTTACTAACACTAGGTCCAATGTTCTTTACTACCCAGGTTCATTAACACTAGGTGCAATGTCACTATATTCCTAACCTAGGTTCATTAGCACTAAGTCCAATTTCATTGACATCCTAGGTCCACTCGACTCTAGGTTCAATGTCACTATATTCATAACTTAGGTTTACTTGACTCTAGGTTTGATTCTTAATCTATGTTCAATGACACTAGGTTTCATGCCACTCACCTAGGTTTATTTAACTCTAGGTTCATTGCCACTTCACCTATGTTTATTTACACTAGGTTTCAATGCCAGTCATGATACTTGTTGAGTTCCCTATTACACTTAGTGTTCATCAACTTAGTTCACACTCATATGCCTCTAGCACATTCTCACAATGCCAGCATGCATCTTATCTAACATAATTTACAATAAATCAACATGCATGTTTGTCTAACATGATCTCATAATGCTAAAGTGCATCTACCATCTAACGCATGCTATATCATGTCATTATGCATATTATTTTCCAACTAGCATATATTTCGAATTTTTTTTATAAATAGTCTTCATGAAACTTTTATTTCTAAAAATAGGCCTCCCTAAATTTTTTTTGTAAAAATAGTCTCCAAATAGGCCAGGTCAGTCGGTTTTGGGTGATATCGACATATGCGGCGAATGGTTTACTGCATTCATATGCGATAAACCATTCACCGCATTTGTGGGCCTATGCCTATATCCAGGATGCAGTAAGTGGTGCGGGGAAAACCACGAATGCGGTAAATCGTTTACCGCTTTCCTAAAGCGGTTAACCATTTACCGTATTTAAAAGCGGTGAATGGTTCACCGCTTTTAAAGGCTGTGAATGGTTCACCGCCTTTAAAAGCGGTGCACCATTCACCGCCTTTAATCAATATACAAACCACCCCGCCTGAGCCCCTTTTCTTTCTCTCTCGCTCACCCGCGCGGGACCTTCTCCTCTCTGTCTCCCGCATACTCTCTCACTCCTCTCTATCTCACTCACTCCGACCCGAGTCCGACGCCGCTGTCGCTGCCGACGCCGCTGCCGCTGCCGCCGTCGCCGGCGCCGTCTGTACCCGCTCCCGAGCTCCTGTGTCTCTCGAGCTTCTCCTTTCTGTCTCCCGCACGCTCCCTCACTCCTCTCTATCTCACTCACTCCGACCCGAGTCCGACGCAGCCGTCGCTGCCGCCGCCGCCGGCGCCGACTGTACTGCTTCTGCCGTGCCTTCTCTCCTCAGCATTGCAAGGACATTGTTCCATTAGGTTAGTGGTGATAGGTTTGAGAAAAATCTAATTGTTTTTGAAATAGAGTTGATTGTTTCTAAATAATTATATTATTTTACAGTATTTTGTCTATATTTTGTGGTATGCACACTTTTAGCTCACATTTTAAACCCTAGGTTAGTGGTAAGCCCAACACCGAGATCTGAGATGTAATAATGTCGAAGTTGGTTTCTTTTGTGAAGGATAGTATTTTTTGGGTCATTTAAATTGAATTCATACAATGGCATCTATAAAACTTAGGTATCAAAATCTCATACTTGTAATAGAGGAAATGTTACTTTAAGGGGATGTTTGATCGCTTTATCTAAGATTCCTGGTATTGAATGTTTCATACTGGTGACGATGCATTATTGATTTAATTCGAACTCTCAGATGTAGATCGATACCAACAAATGATGCTCTGTAAGTTATTAGTGTTTCTAAGGGAAGTGAAGTGCTTTGGGTGAGTTTAGCAGCTTATTTGTAGTATCAATTCAACACATTAATTTGGTATGATTATGTTTGTTTACAAATTTTATATTTTGTTTAAGTTAGGATGGCGCGTAGTAATGTGGCTATTGTTGTTTATTGGAATGGAGAAATATTTGAGCACGATAGCAATCCAAAGTATGTTGGCGGTCGTAAGAAATTAAGTGGTATTCCAGTGGATATTACATTTACAGAATTCGAGAGAAAAATATATAGATTGACCGATACTTCGAGAGATGAGTATCGCCTAATTATTAAAGTCCGATATTCAACCGGGATGAATCAATTCGATATAGTTGAAGTTACGGACGATGACTCACTGTGTGGTGTGATGGCATTGTCGGGAAACCCTCCGTGTTTGCTAATTTTCGTTGAAAAAGAGAGTTTTTTCTCAGGGTTATTATTCTAGAATGTTAAACAGTGACTTTAATGTGGATGTATTATCCCCTGGCCCCGAAAGAGAATCTTTTCGTGCTGATATTGGAGGAGCTAATGCACCTAGGTTAGTATTGCAAAATTTAACTTTTGTATACAAATTTTATTAATATTAAAATATTTATATTGCCTTCTCCCATCAATTGTAGGGAGTACGTTTTTTCAAATGTAGTTGTTGGTGATCCTCCTCCCCTCCCACGTACTATTCATCTGCCACGGCTTCTAGTTCTCATGCCCTACTGGATAGAGAGCAAGGCGTCTCTTGTGAAGAAGGGTTAGAATACGCTACAATTAATTTAATCATTCACTGTTTTATTTGGTTAGAAAGTGATTAACTACGAAATAATTGCAGATTTCATACCTCTCATGATGTGCATGACTTTGGATCGTATCCATTGGGAACTGAAAATAACGGTATAGGAAATCGGGCGGAAGTGCAACAAGAAGTAGCTGAAGACGGTTACACTACTGATCATGAGGGTGTTGGACATGAATCTTCAAATTTGGCCGTAAATGAGAACATTGTGGCAGAAGTTCATCATCATGATGCAGATCATGATGGTGGACTGGGTGTCCTCGCAGATATCATATATACTGAGGGTGATGATCCAATTGTCAATAATGAATATGTTGATGATCCAGATGAAGGTGCAGAGTACATAGATCATCCAGAGCAATTTGTAGAAGATGATGATTGGATTGACCAGTATGTGGCTGATAACGATGTGCATGATCGTTCGTAGATTGAACAGCCCCCTCCTGCCATTGATGACTTATGGGTTGGTCGGGTATTTCCTGATAAAATAAGTTTATTGCACACTCTGGTGGAATGGCATATTGCTCATAACGTGCAAATGAAAGTAATAAAGTCGACGACAAAGACGTATACAGTTAAAAGCATGGTAGATTCATGTCCTTGGAGATTACATGCATCGGTGCCAAAGGATATGAGTTATTTTAGAGTTAAAAAATACGCCGGGCAACATACATGTTTAGTGCCGGTGCTTAACACTGTACATCGAAACTGTACTTCATCTCTTATATGTCGACATATTCTCCCATCATTGAGGGTAAAGCTTACTTTGACACCGGCGGAAATTAAAGAAAATGTGCGTAATGAATTGCATGTAGACATATTGTAACACAATGGACCTGCGCAAATTGCGAGGTTCGAGTGTTTGGTTGGTGTTCCGAGCTTTTCCACACTTGGTGGAGGGTTGTAGATTGTTTTCCGACCAAAAAGTTCGAATTCTGAGTTTCTGGGCAAGTCCTGAGAGTTTTTACTCTCGGGGACCGGTCCATGGTGGGAGAGACCGGTACCCCCGGGCTGAGGTTGCAACTGTAGCGCGAGGCAACCGGTCCCTGGCTGATGAGACCGGTCCCTGAGCACGTCTTCGCGGGGAGAGACCGGTTCCCGAGAGCTGTTTTTGCGGGAGGGTCCCGAGAGACCGGTCCCAACTGGGAGAGACCGGTCTCTCTGGGCGAAAACTGCCCAGTCCAGACTAATGTAATGGTTGGAAAGTTGAGGGGCTTTTCTGGATTTTGTTACATTAGAGGGCCTAAATGGCCATTCCACCCTCTTTCTCCCTCACTTCTCTCTCTCTCTCACTCTCTAGAAAGAGAAGAAGAAGAAGGAGGAAAAGAAGGAGGAGAAGAAGAAGATCTAGCTTGGAGGACTTGGAGCATCTTCCTCCCCCTCTCTTCCTACCTAGTTGGTGCTTGAAGGCTTGGACTTGGAGCTTGCTAGAAAGGAGATCTTCACTCTTGGAGCTTGGATTGGAGCTTCTAAAGAGATTGGTTGCTCATTTCTCCCCTCTAGACCTAGTTTTGTTGGTTTTTGGGAGATGAAACCTCAGAATGGAAAATCTAGGTTTTATTTGGGGCTTTTTGGATCTAGGGCTTTTCGAGCTCAATCTCTGGGATTAGAACCCTCCTCTAGGTTGGATTGGAAGGGTTCTAGCTTCCATTTGGAGCTTGAGAGGGATTTTCTACACTTAGGTGAGATTTTGCCCTTTTCTTGAGTTGCTTAATGTTTGATCTTATAGTTGTTCGTAACGTCCGTTTGTCTCTTCTTTTGTTACCTTTAGGGTGCTAGAAGACTTGTGGACAACTTCGTTTGAGCTTACGAAGGGATCCGAGTAGACTCGGTGGGTTTGGCTTCATCAAGATGGGATAAATAATCCCTATGATGGTTTTTATTTTCGTAAAGCGAAAATGCATGCATATTCCTACTAGATAGAATATTTGAAAATTTTAGAATGCTTAATATGTGCACATTATGTATAAAGTACATTGGACCTCTATGTAGTAGAGAATGGTCTAGGTTTGGAACCTCGCGTCTGGTTAGCATTCTTACATTTGATTGAGATCACGTTGCATATAATGCATATGACATTTCAATTACGCTCTTGGACTTAGAACGCATGCTTGGCATCGTTGGACATATTGTCATTAAGAGACATAGGCTAGGGTGTATGTAAATAGTAAGCTAATGTTATAAAGCGGCATTAGGCTTGGACTTGAGATGGATTTAGTAAGCTAATGTCATAAAGCGGCATTAGGCTTAGATTGGTTTTGGACATAGTGAGATAATGCCATAAAGAGGCGTTGGATATAGTGAACTTAGTAAATCTTCACTTGAGGCATAGACTAGACCCTTGGGGTTGCTAGTGAGTATCTCCATGTTAGAGACATGATAACTGTTGAGTTGCATCTCCATGTTAGAGACATGATGACTGTTGAGTTGCATTTCCATGTTAGAGACATGATGACTGTTGAGTTGCATTTCCATGTTAGAGACATGATGACTGTTGAGTGGCTATTACCGTGTTGGAGACATGACGATTGGACTATTGAGACATTGATTACGCTTGCTTGCCATTTGTGCTTATTCGCACATGCTTGTGAGGGTCGCTCTCTACAAGCCGGCACTCCGGAGTTGACCTATGCGGCTTATACTCGCTCGTGCGGTATCGAGAAACCTACGGGGTCGGGAGGGATAGACTCATTCCTAGAGTGGGGATGCTAGAGCTACCACCGACACTTAGGCGGCATAAGCTGTACTACAATTATGTAGGTCCTAGAACATGATAAACAATGTCACTCGATTATTATCAAATTGACTGCAATCTTTCTCTATCCGTGAGGATCCCACCGAAGCGCCTTCTATTTCTAATAGGCCATGAACTAGATCAGAATCATTCTCAACGAATCCATAAGAAGTGATCCAATTTTTTTCATCGGGTCCGGGTGAAGACCAAAGATCTTGAGCGACCGATCCGGCAGAACAACTCAAAAGATAAAGAAGTATCGTTAATTTCTTCATGCTCGTTCCAAGTTCGAAGTACCATTTGTACAAATAAGAATACCCTTCCTTACATGATTTCTTCTTCATATAGATAGATATAGGATCCATGGGGCAATTACTTAGAAGTACATTTTGTGCAACAGCCCTTCCTATCTGATAGAAAAGGATCCCATGATCCTGAACCGATCTTACCTGGGATCGCAAATCCCAAGTTTGTCTATGAAGAGCTGATCTAATTGTATTAGTTTCTATAATTGATTTCTTCTGTGTAATACTAATTGATAGGGCCTCATTGATAAGTGCTACAAGATCTCGTGCATTGGAACCCATGGTTATGGACCCGAATCCGTTAGTATGGAACATTTTCTTTTCCAAGTGAAATCCCCTAGTATATGAAAGAATGAAAAAGTGCTTTCGTTGTTGTGGAATAAGAAGCCTTCGTATCTTAATGCATGTATTTAATTTATTCGGAGCTATTAGAGCGGGATCCACTTTTTGGGGAATATGAGTCGAAGCAATAACAAGAATATTTCTAGTGGAACATCTTTCACAATCCCTGGAGAGATAGTTCTCTAATAGACCGAGGGATAAGTAATTCGACTCATTCACATACAGATCATGACTGTTTGGAATCCATATTATGCAAGAAGACATTGCTTTTGCTAATTCGAATTGAAGGGTGATATCAAATCGGTCTATTTTCGGCATCATATACATAGTTAGCACATTCGTCGTAGTTAGCACCTCCGTATCAAGGTCATCATCAATATCGTCACTATCATCAATATCGATATCGTCACTATAACATCAATATCGATATCATCAATAAGATAACCTTTAGGCTTGATAGTATATCGTAGTTGGATTCAGTTGACAATGGGATTTGTGGTACCCTTAGTTGCCATGATAGCGCATACTAGATATGTATTGAACTTTGGGATATATAGTATACTACATAGTATGACTTGTTGCATCGTAGCATATTTGTTTAAATATTAGCATAATGGATTATGTAGAGTAGATGTACTCTATGTTGACATTCTGAATACTTATGGCATAGTAGAGTAGCATTTATTATATGCCTCATTTACCGTAGTTAATTTCTGTTATTCATATCTGCTTATTTTTTGGGCCTAGTGGTGCATTTGGTGCAGGTCAGTAATTGCCCACTGGGAACTATAAATTATAGTTCTTACGCCCCTTATTTTATGTTTTCTTTTAGAGCCTTCCGCTCCGGGAGAGGCTCGAGATCACGGGAAAGGTTTTGTCTCGAGCTAGCTATCGAGGTATTTGGCAATAGGTGGTCTACCTCTCTTTTGTTTTCTTTTGGAGAGGTTATGAGAGTTTTGTACCATGTTATAAAGATCACCCTACTTTTGTATCTTGAGATTTGTGATGTAATATTTTACCTTATGTTTCAGTGATTTAGTTCCCTTTTGACTCTACTTGTCGTTAGAACCTAACTATATACTTGCTCTGATATCCCTAGTTGTTGATTATCTCTTGCTTTACACTTCCACTTTTGTGTAGACGCCTTATATGTGTAGACATATGGCGGGTCTGGATGCGCTATAGGGAAGGCCTCCGCCGATCCCGGGGCGTGACAGATTAATTTGGTATCAGAGCCTAGGGTTGAGTCTTAGTAGACCTAGTAAACCTTAGGCCGGTTGGACTATAGGAACTAGACTCGTGAGAGACGAGGTCTATTTGATTTGTAAGCAAAAGTGTCATGATTGGGTTTCTTTGATAACTCCAAAAAGTTGGAGTTCGTTTGAAGTGTATGGCTTCTAACTTCGCGGAGGGTTATGTTTGCGGTCGACAACGTAACATCGGGAGTTAGTAGTATGGGACACCTCCTCACTTTCGTATGATTTGGGTATCGGTATTTGAGCGGGGTTGCGATAGCGTGGGTTTTATTAACTTGCGCTTTTATGATGTTGATGTGATGATGCCGACTGCACGCTCTAAGTTTGTTGGAGCGGACGATGCGACAACTTTTGAGGAAGCAGAGACTTCCGCTACCTCCGGATCCGGCGAGATTCGTGAGTTGAGGAGCTGGCTTGCGGCCCTCACTGACTTGGTGACGCAGCAGGCAGCGGCGGCTCGGCAGCAGGCAGATGCGGCGTGCCGGCAGGAAGCACGGATGCAGCGCCTAGAAAATCTTCTACTACAGCAGGCGGCTGCCACGGAGGCATAGGTCCCTGTACCACCCGCATCGGTAAAGGTGGTTGCACCCGGGGGGTCGTCCTCTGCACTTGACACTTCGTGGATGGCACCTGCGGTAGCACCTCAGGACGAGGTATGTACGGCACCATTAGCTCAAGTGCCTGTGGCGGCGGCGGTTTTTTCCCTTGAAGGTTGAGGGAGCGGAGCGGCAGCGGCTCATGGATCGCCCCAACGAGTTTAGGAGGTGCAATCCCAGGATCTTTGATGGAGAGAAAGCCGACCACTGGATCGTTGAGAAGTGATTGATGCACATGGAGAAGTTATTCCGTGACACTTTCGTGGAGGAGAGAGACCAAGTTTGGCTCGCCACTCACCATTTGGACGGCAAGGCCTATAGCTGGTGGTTAGGCGTCCAGGATAATCCCAACACCGACCTAGCAGCAATTTCTTGGAAGAGGTTCAAGGAACCCTTATTGAACACTACTTCCCCGTCAGTGTTAAGAGGAAGATGGAGCAGGATCTGCGCGAGATGCGTCAAGGGGATCAGACCGTGGCCGAGTACGAGAGGGAGTTCTCTCGGCTTCTACATTGTGTGCCCTTCGTGGTGCGGGACGACGAGAATAAGGCCGCATCTTCAAGCGAGGACTTCGGCTGTCAATCTTTTGGTTGGTGCAATCCTCCAACCTTCAGACTTGCCGAGATGTGGTAAACCGCGCGCTTATTGTGGAGAGCGGCGCGGCGGACTTGCAGGAGCGTCGAGAAGGCTTGGACAAAGGAAAAGGCAAAAGGCCCGCGGCTGAGGGTGCGAGTCAGACGCACTCTGGGAGGCCGCCGAGACATCCAGGAACAAGAGCCAGTCGCGAGGACGTGACTTATCAACACAGCGTGGAGGATCTGAACGTCGCCAGACTCTGAGCTGCGTGATCTGCGGTGTCCCCATTACCCACGATAGTGCTCACAGGGGCAGGGCAGATGCTACTCGTATGGCCAGGAGGGTCACTTCCAGTCAGACTGCCCGAGGGGTTCAGTACCAGCGCCATCTTCTGCCTCGGCACCAGCCTCACCGGGTCCCAGCCAGGGGACACCTTCGGCTCACTACCTGACCGGGAGGCCACCTGTCTTGAGACAGATGGAGGGGTCACGACATGCCCCGAGCGGGCACATGTATGCGGCCTAGACTGAGGAGGCGGCAGCAGCCGGGATTGTGGCTACAGATATTAGTTTGTTTGTAGCATTCGAGTTGTGCATTATTTGCTACCAGTGCATTGCATCCATATCTTGATCGGCTATTCGCCGAGTTGTATGGCATTTCATTAGTTCGCTGTTTGCGATTGTGTGTAGCTCCTCTTGAGCTGGGCGTTTGATTTGCGGGTTGTGGTAGCATATTTTGCTGTGCTTGTAGATCTCACGATGATTGCATTATTTGCATCCTTTGATCGGCTGTTCGCCGGATAGTACTTGGGGACGACCGTGCCTGGACCATTTGAGAACTGTGGAGCCTGGGCCGTTGGGCAGGCGCAGTCAGCTGTGGTGACAGCGGCCCGGTACCTATGGGTAGGGCAGAGTTTGGTCAGGACGATAGTCCGAGCGTAGACCCTGGAGCGTGGTACGCCACGTGTTGGATCGTGAGATTGAGGACACACCGAGTGTGTGGTGACCCAACCCGAGGATTTGCTAGCACTGATCTTTTTCGATACTTGTAGGATGATCGGTTGATCGGGTGTGTCGTTTCGAACACCCTACTATGTGAGATGGTTTTGTGCGCCAACGAATGGATTGGCCTTACTTGGTATGGAGTTATTGTAGGTACCTGGTACCCTTGGATTGCGAGCTGACTTGACTCGCCTTGACGATTTTGAGCACGAAATAGTGCGATTTGAGAACCTATTTTCGCTGATTGCGATGACCATCCCCTTACCTAAAATTAGGTGATTCGGAGGATTTGAGGCCTAATTGGCCGTTAGCATCGGTTGATTGATAATCTTCGTAGTGAAGGATATCTTTCGAGTTGTTGTTGTGTTTCCATCTGAGTCACAAATCGTGAGCTCGATTGGCGGAGAGGTTCTTGTACCCAGTGTTTTGCTCCGTGGAGAAACACCCTCACTTGTTGTGGGGCCGGATGGGTCATATCGACTGTATGTCGACTATCGTGATCTAAAGTGGACTGCGATTAGCTTTTGGATAGTTGTTGAGGCTTATTGATCTTTCAATTGGCTTTGTATTGTCGGTGTACTCGATAAGATTGTGCGGCAATATGAGTAGTACCACTTTGTGTTGGAGTTTGAGGTTGTACCTCAAAAGGATTGTGATGCTAGGTTGGGACATCACGAGGATGATGCTGCCAAGCCTGTGGTACTCCACCAATGTTTAGGGACTTGTGGAATGATAACTCCAAGCCCTCTGGATGGATTTGTGGAACCAGTCACGGATGACCGTGAGGTTTTCAATGAAGAATTGCGAGAATCGACTGCAGAGGCAGATTGACGTGATCGAGGTGTGAAACTCTTACTATGGGATCGAGTAGTTGGGAAACTCGAGAGGGAAGATACCAAGTTGCTAATTCCCCTCGTCTGGTTTATGTACCAAGAATCAAGGTCTTGGGAATGGAAGCTGCTTAGGGGAGTTGTTTGGGTTGATGTTTCGGGCTGATGGCCACATTATGGTGACATTGTTATAGAGCTATTATTGAATTATGAATGGAACTCTCCTTATCTTTTGAGTTGGGCTCGGTGACTATGGACACCCGGAGCACCTGATGCCAAGGAAGGCATTGAGGATGAGAATATTAAGTATTACCTTTTGAGCAGCTGAATGGTTAATGTATGAAACATTCTATCGAAATAAGCCCTTGGCTTAGGTCTACAAAGATTTTAAATGAGATATTGAGAAACTAAGGGGATGACCTTAGTAGATTGAGGATGTTACTGAGCTTTGGTCTGAGACCATATTTATGGTAAAGGATTTGAGAGTATCACCCTAGAGGGGAAGTGAAGTTGAGATGGAGGCATTGAGGTGCAATGCCGATTGAGGAATCTGGTAATCACCTTGGGTGAGCGAGTTGGATGGTTCGTCGGATTCCGTTACTTTTAGAAGGAATGTTACCTTGGATATTGATGGTAGGGCTGTTTTGTGCCAACCGAGATTGGATAAATGGTGGGATGTTGCAAATAGCAACAGGATGGAAAATTTACACCATGTTTTACCTTGGATTGGGATTGCACTTGGTTGCACCATCTAGTGTCGAGTTTGGATCTTGGGTTTGAGTGATCGTCGTTGAATTTGAGTCGACAACTAGATATGATTTTGCCGCCCTTTGGTGAGTGTTATACAGTTGAGCTTTCCGGTGGAGATGTGATGGTTGGGGCCACGGGAGTAACCCCCGAATTTTTGCTAAGGATAGCGTTGTTGAATCCGCTTCAAGTGGATGTATGATGGAATTCCATATTATGAGTGAAGAGAAGCAGAGCTAGGCTTTGCCTCAGCTTGGATGCGGAGAGTGGAATCTGGCACTTGGGTTATGAGGATCAACTGATGGGCTTTTGATCAAGCGTAGATTTGAGACGGATCTTCCCGGTGAAGACTTGAGTTCAGGAACTTTGGTGGAAGTTTGGCTTGTGTTATGTCAAAACCTTGGCATCGCGGGACCTTGTGTGTTTTGGCCGTGGAGTTATCCGGCACGCTTGAGACCTTCATGGTCTGGCTTGTGCGCTGTTGGAGCGTTTCGACCATCCTCTTTGGATGGGTTCGAAGTGTGGTTGATCGCAGTTTCGCGGACGAAACTCCTTTTTAGGAGGGGAGAATGTAACACACTGGACCTGTGCAAATTACGAGGTTCCAATGTTTGGTTGGTGTTCCGAGCTTTTTCACACTTGGTGGAGGGTTGTAGATTGTATTCCGACCAAAAAGTTCGAATTCTGAGTTTCTGGGCAAGTCCTGAGAGTTGTTACTCTCGGGGACCGGTCCCTGGTGGGAGAGACTGGTCCCCCCGGGCTGAGGTTGCGACTATAGCGCGAGGCAACCGGTCCCTTGCTGATGAGACCGGTCCCCGAGCACGTCTTTGCGGGGAGAGACCGGTCCCATGCGGGGAGAGACCGGTTCTCGAGAGCTATTTTTACGGGAGGTTCCCGAGAGACCGGTCCCAGCTGGGAGAGACCGCTCCCTCTGGGCGAAAACTGCCTAGTCCAGGCCGATGCAATGGTTGGAAAGTTGAGGGGCTTTTCTGGATTTTGTTACATTAGAGGGCCTAAATGGCCATTCCACCCTCTTTCTTCCTCATTTCTCTCTCTCTCACTCTCTAGAAGGAGAAAAAGAAGGAGGAGGAGGAGGAGAAGAAGAAGATCTAGCTTAGAGGACTTGGAGCATCTTCCCCCCCCCTCTCTTCCCACCTAGTTGGTGCTTGAAGGCTTGGACTTGGAGCTTGCTAGAGAGGAGATCTTCACTCTTGGAGCTTGGATTGGAGCTTCTAAAGAGGTTGGTTGCTCATTTCTCCCCTCTAAACATAGTTTTGTTAGTTTTTGGAAGATGAAACCCCATAATGGGAAATCTAGGATTTTTTTGGGGCTCTTTGGATCTAGGGCTTTTGGAGCTCAATCTCTGGGATTAGAACCTTCCTCTAGGTTGGATTGGAAGGGTTCTAGCTTCCATTTGGAGCTTGAGAGGAATTTTCTACACTTAGGTGAGATTTTGCCCTTTTCTTGAGTTGCTTAATGTTTGAACTTATAGTTGTTCATAATGTCCGTTTGTCTCTTCTTTTATTACCTTTAGGGTGCTAGAAGACTTGTGGACAACTTCGTTTGAGCTTACGAAGGGATCCGAGTAGACTCGGTGGGTTTGGCTTCATCAAGATAGGATAAATCATCCCTATGTTGGTTTTTATTTTCGTAAAGCGAAAATGCATGCATATTCCTACTAGATAGAATATTTGAGAATTTTAGAATGCTTAATATGTGCACATTATGTATAAAGTATATTGGACCTCTATGTATTAGAGAATGGTCCAGGTTTGGAACCTTGCGTCTGGTTAGCATTCTTACCTTTGATTGAGATCACGTTGCATATAGTGCATATGACATTTAGATTACACTCTTGGACTTAGAACACATGCTTGGCATCGTTGGACATATTGTCATTAAGAGACATAGGCTAGAGTGTATGTAAATAGTAAGCTAATGTCATAAAGCGGCATTAGGCTTGGACTAAAGATAGATTTAATAAGCTAATATCATAAAGCGGCATTAGGCTTAGATTGGTTTTGGACATAGTGAGATAATGCCATAAAGAGGCGTTGGACATAGTGAACTTAGTAAATCTTCACTTGAGGCATAGACTAGACCCTTGGGGTTGCTAGTGAGTATCTCCATGTTAGAGACATGATAACTGTTGAGTTGCATCTCCATGTTAGAGATATGATGACTGTTGAGTTACATTTCCATGTTAGAGACATGATGCCTGTTGAGTTGCATTTTCATGTTAGAGACATGATGACTGTTGAGTTGCATTTCCATGTTAGAGACATGATGACTGTTGAGTGGCTATTACCATGTTGGAGACATGACGGCTGGCCTATTGAGATATTGATTACGCTTGCTTGCCATTCGTGCTTATTCGCACATGCTTGTGAGTGTCGCTCCCTACAAGCCGGCACTCCGGAGTAGGCCTATGCGACTTATGCTCGCTCGTGCGGTATCGAGAAATCTACGGGGTTAGAAGGGATAGACTCATTCCTAGAGTGGGAATGCTGGAGCTACCACCGACACTTAGGCGGCACAAGCTGGACTACAATTATGTAGGTCCTAGAATATGATAAACAATGACATTGAACCGGGATATGACAATCACTACTTGATAGTATATCGTAGTTGGATTCGGTTGACAGTGGGATTTGTGGTACCCTTAGTTGCCATGATAGCGCATACTAGATATGTATTGGATTTTGGGACATATAGTATACTACATAGTATGACTTGTTGCATCGTAGCATATTTGTTTAAATATTAGCATAATGGATCATGTAGAGTAGATGTACTCTATGTTGACATTCTGAATACTTATGGCATAGTAGAGTAGCATTTATTATATGCCTCATTTACCGCAGTTAATTTCTGTTATTCATATCTACTTATATTTTGGGCCTAGTGGTGTATTTGGTGCAGGTCAGTAATTGCCCACTGGGAGCTATAAATTATAGTTTTCACGCCCCCTGTTTTATATTTTCTTTCAGAGCCTTCCGCTTCGGGAAAGGCTCGGGATCACGGGAAAGGTTTCGCCTCGAGCTAGCTATTGAGGAATTTGGCAATAGGTGGTCTACCTCTCTTTTGTTTTCTTTTGGAGAGGTTGTTAGAGTTTTGTACCATGTTATAGAGATCACCCTACTTTTGTATTTTGAGATTTGTGATGTAATATTTTACCTTATGTTTCAGTGATTTAGTTCCCTTTTGACTCTACTTGTCGTTAGAATCTAGCTATATACTTGCTCTGATATCCCTAGTTGCTGATTATCTCTTGCTTTACACTTTCACTTTTGTGTAGACGCCTTATATGTGTAGATATATGGCGTGTCTGGACGCGCTACCGGGAGGGCCTCCGCCGATCCCGGGGCGTGACACATACCTTATTCGAATCGGTCGGAGAGTTTAAATGGAGTGCTTAAGGGTGTACGTGGTTTACCTATCACAGCATTTGTGGCCGCTACATTTTATAAGGTGAACAATTATTTTGTTAAGCGCCGTGATAAAGGTGAGACATACACTATAGTATTGACATCAAAACAGGAGGCGTTAATTAAGAGTTATATGATAATCGCAAAAGGACACCGTATGGATTGTTACGGAGTAAACGAGTTTCAAATTACTACCGGAAATGGACAATTTAAGGTGGTTCTTGACGGAAGAAACTCGACTTATTCATGCCATGAGTTTGAGCTCACTAGGTTGCCATGCTCACATCTTCTAGCTGCATACAGTAATGGTCAAATGAACATTGACTACTATAGTCTGTGTTCTGAATGGTTTACATGTCACGCCCCGAAACCGCTACCCATTTGGTCTGGTTCGGGCGCGTCGAACAGACGCCGAACGGATAGCACATCTCCTGTCCGCCCAAGGCCAAGCAACCAGATCATGTACAATTAAGCGCCCATGAAATGCTTTAATAACATACATGATTGAAACGATGCACACAAGTGCACAATAACTAAGAGTAAGAACCACAAGTAATATACGAGTGTATAAAGAGAGGTAGTCTAACTATTACAACCATTCAAGATTTACATCATTTGATTACATTTTCATCTTCCAAAATGTAAATACATATTTTCTCCAAAATAGATGTAGCTCTCTAATGATTATCCAAAACATCATCTAGTTCACGGGGTACTGTAATGCATAAAGGAAAGCTACTAACTAGGCTCACTTAGGGCGCTATGCCCTTACCGTGATCCTCGCTCGGCTCGCCTCTGTGTGTATCTGTACCCCAAAACCACACGGGGTGAGAACTATATAAATATAGTTCCCAGTGGGTTCGGCCGCCGACGCCGCCGGTTTTCCCACTAGGTCTAAGCTGGCACAGATAGAGAGATAGATTGATATATAGAAAGTGAACTGCAACTACTCTATCATGCCATCAATGATAATAATGTATGCAACAACTACTATCATGCTAGTATCATGTCATGAGTATATAAGGATGCATAGTAATGTAATCTACAACATACACTATGTCTACTCAAGGTAATAATGCAAGTCTACTATGCATTTTATGTTTATTACCCAATCTACTTGGTTTACCCGTAGGTTAACCCTCGACTCACTCTCAATCTCATAGGTGAGGAGAAGTTGCACTCGCACACCGAGACCGTCTGCGGGACAACTACGTCTGCCCCTAGTGAAGTACTCCGGAGACTCGTGCCTCGGTGGAGCGACAACTGACAAGCAAAACAGACTAGTGAGTATGATCTAATCCTCACAAGAGGATACCTTGTCTACTAGGGTCAATGTGCCTCTGCTGCACAATCATGATATACATAATCAATGTTGGGACCTCTACTATCCCTAGGTTCATGTCAAGTTTACTACACTAGACTCAATGCCACTCGTTCGATCATTGTAGTAAGTTTTCTACTAGTTGACATGCCACTCGTTCAAGTTTAGTGTCTCTATTACAATAGTTCAATACCACTCTACTAGGCTATGTCCAAGTTCGGCTCTTTATGCCGCTATAGGATTCTATGTCACAAGACCTAATCCTCATGCTATCCTAGTCCACGTGTCAAGCTCACCCCGCTACACTATCAAGAAAGCATGCAAGGAAATGGAATGTACAGCTACTATTCCTATAGCACAATATGATCAATATAATTAACTTAGACATAAAAAGAAACCAGGATGTTTCGGGATGACACCCCCCACCTTTTGTGTATACGGAGGCTCTAGAAATGCTTTTCGGCGTCCTTTACAACGAAGCCTCGGTCTTTTTGGTCCAAATGATGCTCAATCGGCCTTATTTTGCCAATAGCTCTTGACCCACATGACGAATTGAAATTTCGACTTCGCCCCCGCGTTTCGTTACCTAGCAATTAGGTTTTCATGGTCTCAAATGAGATCAATATCACACTTTACCAAAAACCCTATTTTGGTGCCCTAGGGTTAGCATCAAGCTAAACCCATCTCAAAACCCTAGATTCTAGCTCTAATCCTTCCATTCATGGTGCTAGGGATCCATTTGATCCCATCCAAGGAGCTAAAACCCAAGAACCCTAAATTTCATAAGCTAGGGTTAGAAGCTTACCTCTAGGTTAGCTTAAAAGAGAGAAGAGAGGAAGAGGGAGAGGTCTAAAGCCTTCTTTTTCTTGATCTCCTTCTTCTTCTCCTTCCTTTTCTTCCTTCTTTTCCTTCATCTTTCTCCTTCTTCTTTTTCTTCCTCTCTTCTTTAGAGAGAAGGAGCAAGAGAGTGTGAGTGAGGGAGAGGGGGAAATGATAGGCTGGAGAAGAGAGAGGGACCACAAGCCCTCATATTGTAATAATATCCAGCTGGCCCTCTCAACTTTTCACTCTGTGCACTACCCTTATTGGGCGTTCTGCGCGCGGAGGGACCGGTCTCCCCGACTTGGGACCGGTCCCCGAGAGCTTCTGCTCGGGTCACGTGTTCGGGTACCGGTCTCTCCCAAATGGACCGGTCCTCGGGAGACCGGTCCTTGCCTGAGAGACCGGTCCCCGAGAGTAATATTTTCAGGACTTAGCCAAATTTCTGGCTTTCTCGTTGGGTTCACGTTCGGGGACCGGTCCCTCCCTGCCAGGGACCGGTCGCCTCAAGCAATCCCGCAACACCAACCGATAGGACCGGTCCCTCCCTGCCAGGGATCGGTCCCCGAGAGCAGTTTTGCTGAAGTGCAGGTTTTGCACTATTTGCTCCCGTGGACTCGTTTCCAAAGCACTTTTGGTGATTTTAACACCATTGGCTTTTCCAAAGCTCACCAACACGACCCTTGGTCGATTTTGTATGAAGTCTAACTCTCGTATTTCGAGAATTCACTTTCTTATATCCTCCCCTCCTAAAAAAGAGTTTCGTCCTTGAAACGAATTCAATAATACATACCTCATTGCATTTCCGTGAACAGATGAGGATAATGCACTTTCATCGGTTCCTCGAGTTCCCACGTGGCCTTACGATCGTCGTGTCTTCACATAGGGAATCTCACGATTTCTCAGCTTCTGCACTTCTCGAGCAATGATCATCGCCGGAAACTCTTCATAGCTCAAATCTTCTTGTAGATCCGGCAGTTCATAATACAGGACATGCTCGGGATCGTGAATGTACTTGCGAAAGTTGGAGACGTGGAACACGTTATGCACACCCGCGAGCTTCGACGGTAATGCAAGTCGGTACGCTACCGCTCTAGCCCGCTCCAACACTTCGAAAGGCCCAATATATCGGAGACTTAGCTTTTCCCGCACTCCGAAGCGATTCACACCTCTCATAGGTGAAACCTTCAAGAAAACGCGGTCACCTACCGCGAATTCCAAGTCTCTACGGCGTTTGTCAGAATAGCTCTTTTGCCTCGACTGTGCCGTAAGTAGTCTCTCGCGAGCAAGACGGACCTTCTCTTCCGCCTCTCGCAATACATCTGGGCCCAATGCCGCAGGTTCACCTACATCGCCCCAACATATAGGGGATCGGCACTTTCGCCCGTATAGGACCTCGAACGATGCCATCCCGATGCTAGCTTGGTAACTGTTGTTGTAGGCGAACTCGGCCATTCTCAAGTGGTTTGCCCAACTACCCTTGTAGTCAATGACACACGCCTGCAACATATCCTCCAGAATCTGTATAGTCCTCTCTGACTGTTCATCTGTCTGAGGATGAAACGCGGTGCTGAAATCGAGCCGTGTGCCAAGTGCTTCTTACAGGTTTTTCCAAAATTGCGAAGTAAAACGGGGTCTCGATCTAACACGATCGACTTGGGAACCCCGTGCAACCTCACAACTTCATCAAAGTATACCTGCGCCAACTTATCGCCCGACCAGGTGGTGTGAATCGGTAGAAAATGTGCCGACTTAGTCATACGATCCACAATTACCCAGATCGCGTCGTGGCCACCCGTCGAACGGGGCAATCCGACCACGAAGTCCATCGCGATATTCTCCCATTTCCAAACGGGAATAGGTAAACTTTGGAGCTTTTCCGCTGAAAATCGACGCTCAGCCTTCACTTGCTGGCATACAAGGCACTGCGCTACATAGCACCCAATGTCTGCTTTCATGCTCGGCCACCAGTACCGCATCTTCAGATCAAGGTACATCTTGGTGCCGCCCGGGTGAATGCTATAAGGAGTCCGATGTGCTTCTTGTAAGATCAATTTCTGGACCTCCTCGTTTTTCGGCACGCACCATCGGTTTCGAAACCGAAGCGCACCCTCAGCGTCTGTACTGAAATCACCGCCATGTCTACTCTCGATGTCCCGCCGCACCTTTTGGAGATTAGGGTCCGCAGATTGCAAACTCTTAATCTGCTCAAACAAGGTCGGTTCGACAACGAGAGCCGTAAGCATGGACGGGATTTTCGGAGCTACCACCTCGAGATCCAATCGTTCCATCTTTCTCCATAGTGGCTTTTGACGTGTGACCAATATAGCAAGATTTTTCACTGACTTCCTGCTAAGCACGTCGGCCACCACGTTTGCTTTTTCGGGGTGGTATAGGATTGTCACGTCGAAATCCTTTAGCAATTCCAACCACCGCTGTTGTCGCATATTGAGCTCCTTTTGTGTGAAAAGGTATTTCAGACTTTTGTAGTCCGTGTATATCTCGCAACGCGCGCCATACAAGTAGTGCCTCCATAACTTGAGAGCAAATACTACTATGGCCAACTCTAAATCGTGGACAGGATAGTTCTTCTCATAGCTCTTCAGCTGACGGGACGCATAAGCGATCACCTTCCCGCCCTGCATTAGAACACTCCCTAAGCCCGATTGTGACGCGTCGCTATACACCACGAAGTTTTCATCTTGCACCAGCAAGGCGAGCACCGGAGTCGAAGTTAATCTATCCTTCAACTCTTGGAAACTCCGGTCGCACTCGTCACTCCAAATGAACTTGGTGCCTTTTCGAGTCAGACGAGTAAGTGGACCCATGATCTTCGAGAATCCCTCCATGAACCGTCTATAATAACCCGCTAAACCCACGAAGCTTCGAACTTCCGTGACGTTAGTCGGGCGAGGCCAATCCTTGATCGCCTCCACTTTCCTCGGGTCAACAGATACTCCTCCTTCGGAAATGACATGCCCAAGAAATGCAACCTCTCGGAGCCAAAAGTCGCATTTCTTAAACTTAGCATACAACTTCTCCTCTCGAAGGATTTGAAGCACAATTCTCAAATACTGAGCATGTTCCTCGTCGCTGCGCGAGTAGACCAAGATGTCGTCTATGAAGACAACGACAAATCGGTCCAAGTACTCTTTGAAGACACGGTTCATTAAATCCATGAACGCTGCCGGGGTATTAGTGAGCCCAAACGGCATGACCGTGAATTCGTAGTGTCCATACCGCGTGCGAAACGCGGTCTTTTGCACATCTTCCGGCTTAATCTTGAGTTGATGATAATCGGACTGTAGATCAATCTTTGAATAACCCGAGACCCTTGCAACTGATCAAATAAATCATCGATCCTGGGCAACGGGTACTTATTCTTGATTGTGACTTTGTTCAACTCGCGATAATCTACGCAGAGTCGAAACGATCCGCCCTTCTTTCACACGAACAGAACCGGGGCTCCCCATGGCGACACACTTGGCCGTATAAATCCCTTATTAAGGAGATCTATCAACTGGGCCCGTAACTCCTTCAATTCTGTCGGCGCCATCCGATACGGAGCCTTCGAGATAGGCGTGGTTCCTGGAACCAAGTTTATCACGAACTCGATCTTCTGGTTTGGTAGCATTCCCGGTAACTCCGCGGGAAAAACATCTGGGAACTCCCGAACTACGGATAACTCCTCCAGCATAGGAGTCATCCTCTTGACTTCCACAACGGTCGCCAAATAGGCCACGCAACCGCTGTTAATCAACTTCCTTGCCCCCGTCGCCGACACCATAGCAGCGAAACGCGAGCTTCTACAGACCCGGTAGGTGAATTCCTCCTGGCCCGGTTCTCGGAATGTTATTACTTTACTTCTGCAATGAATAGTCGCATAGTACTTCGAGAGCCAATCCATTCCTAGAATGACGTCGAAGTCCTTCAACTTCTTGAACATCAACATACGGATGGGCATTATCCAATCGCCCAACCGCACTGGACACGACGAACACTCCATCCGGACTAGAAAATCACGTCCGGGGCTCGATACCCTCCAAGTGCTTTTACTCTCTTGTAGTTCTATGCCATGCATGCGTGCAAACAACCTACTGACGAATGAATGTGTAGCACATGTATCAAACATGGCCCTGGAGCGAACTCCGTTAATTAAAACCATACCTGCAAGTACATGGAGATTCTCCGCCTCAGCAGGTTCCTCGGCTTGAGTTTGGGCGGCGAATACCCGCCCGCTCAGAGCCGATCTCATCGCCTCAGGTTGGCGTGGTACCATCGCACGTCCAGCCGATGACGCTGCAGGTGGAACTCCTCCATAGTGTGCCGGAGTCGACCGAAGGGGCAGGCGAAGCCCTCACTGGACAGTAGCGGCTGATGTGGCCCGCCTGTCCACATGTGAAGCACTTTCCTTCCCGTTGATCACACGTCCTTGGCTCGTGGTTCCCACCGCAAATTATGCACCGCTGCGGTCCGCGGCCCTTGGATTGCGTTCGTGGGTACTTCGGGGGCTTCCTTGACATGGTTTGAGCTCCCGAGCTACTCTGAGCCCGCTTCTTACCACCGTCCTTCTCGGACGCTTCTCGCTCCTCCCGGATGTGAGCGTTTCCTTGCTCCGCCCACAATGCTTTGTCGAGCACTTCCGCGAAGGTAGTGAGCTTCAATATGTGCACCGCTCGGTAGATATCAGTCCGGAGCCCTCGCTCGAACCAATCGGCTCGATCCCTGTCATCCCGCACTACGTCGGGGACGCAGTCAATGATGTGAGAGAACTCCCGCTCATATTCCGCCACCGTGCGGTTCCCTTGCTTAAACTTCCGAAATTGCTCCTAGAGCTTCTTCTTCTCGCTATCGGGAAAGTAGTTGACGTAGAACAATCCCCGAAATTCCTCCCACGTCAACGGCGGAAGGTCGGAAGCTCGGTTTCTCTTGATTCGCTCCCACCAAACCTTCGTCGTCCGCTCCAAGCAATGAGTGGCGAGGTAGACTTTGTCCCTCTCCAAGGTGTAGAGGTCCTCGAACAAGGTCTCTATTGAGTCCACCCACGACTCAACCATCCATGGCTCAACCTTCTCTCCCTCAAAGGTCGGTGGATTGAACCTTCGAAACTTCTCGAGAGCCGCAAGCGCGCGCTCTCTCTCCGCCTCCAATGTCGTCGCATCGGGTGTCGTAGAACCCGACGCCGCCGGAGGAACGCTCGCCGGCGGGGGACGCGCCGCCACCGGAATTGCCGCAATGCCCTCGCCCGCAGCCGCCGTAGGCGCACGTGTGGAAGGCGGGGGCCGACCACGGCCCTTAGTTACAGCTGCAGTTGCCGCCACAAAATACCACTCCATAAGCCCTTGGAGCTGCTCAAATCGACTCTCCCGGCGCTGTACAATGCCGGTCAATGCCAACACCTGCGCCCGTAACTCCCGTACTTCGCTAGATTCGGCTTCCTCGGGCTCCTAAGAAGACGGTGCCGGAACGGACCTACGTACATAGCGTCTTGGGGACATTGTTCCTGCAACGCAACAACCGGGTTAGTCATCTAACCCACTTAACTCCGTCGCATACACTATATTACGCGACTCAACTCCGCCATAAGCGGACGTACACCAGTGTATTAGTTCTAACTCTTAGCGTTGTGTTGTCGGCCGCCAATACAAACTCCTCGAGCTCAGAAACTAACACCGCTCGGATCTATCTCTACCCACATACTCGATCCGACCTAATCGGATTCTTCCTCTACCGATATAGGTTCACATTTTTCTCACGTACTTATCACCTTAAGGTTGCCAACCTAGGTCTCCTAGGTCCATCCTACACTCTCTCTTTACTTGCTCTTAATTGCTCTGATACCAAAAATACTCTGTCATGCCCCGAAACCGCTACCTATTTGGTCCGATTCGGGCGCGTCAAACAGACGCCGAACGAACAGCACCTCTCCTGTCCGCCCAAGGCCAAGCAACCAGATCATGTACAATTAAGCGCCCAGGAAATGCTTTAATAACATATATGATCGAAACGATGCACACAAGTGCACAATAACTAAGAGCAAAAACCACAAGTAATATACGAGTGTATAAAGAGAGGTAGTCTAACTATTACAACTATTCAAGATTTACATCATTTGATTACATTTCCATCTTCCAAAATGTAAATACATATTTTCTCCAAAATACATGTAGCTCTCTAATGATTATCCAAAACATCATCTAGTACACGGAGTACTCTAATGCATAAAGGAAAGCTACTAACTAGGCTCACTTAGGGCGCTATGCCCTTGCCGCGATCCTCGCTCGGCTCACCTCTGTGTGTACCTGTACCCCAAAACCACACGGGGTGAGAACTATATAAATATAGTTCCCAGTGGGTTCGGTCGCCGACGCCGCCGGTTTTTCCACTAGGTCTAAGCTGGCACAGATAGAGAGATAGATAGATATATAGAAAGTGAACTGCAACTACTCTATCATGCCATCAATGATAATAATGTATGCAACAACTACTATCATGCTAGTATCATGTCATGAGTATATAAGGATGCATAGTAATGTAATCTACAACATACACTATGTCTACTCAAGGTAATAATGCAAGTCTACTATGCATTTCATGTTTATTACCCAATCTACTTGGTTTACCCGTAGGTTAACCCTCGACTCACTCTTAATCTTATAGGTGAGGAGAAGCTGCACTCGCACATCGAGACCGTCTGCGAGATAACTACGTCTGCCCCTAGTGAAGTACTCCGGAGACTAGTGCCTCGGTGGAGCGACCACCGACAAGCAAAACAGACTAGTGAGTATGATCTAATTCTCACAGGAGGATACCTTGTCTACTAGGGTCAATGTGCCTCTGCTGCACAATCATGATATACATAATCAATGTTGGGACCTCTACTATCGCTAGGTTCATGTCAAGTTTACTACACTAGACTCAATGCCACTCATTCGATCATTGTAGTAAGTTTTCTACTAGTTGACATGCCACTCGTTCAAGTTTAGTGTCTCTACTATACTAGTTCAATGCCACTCTACCAGGCTATGTCCAAGTTCGGCTCTTTATGCCGCTATAGGATTCTATGTCACAAGACCCAATCCTCATGCTATCCTAGTCCACGTGTCAAGCTCACCCCGCTACACTACCAAGAAAGCATGCAAGGAAATGGAATGTACAACTACTATTCCTATAGCACAATATGATCAATATAATTAACTTAGACATAAAAAGAAACCCGGATGTTTCGGGATGACACCCCCCACCTTTTGTGTATACGGAGGCTCTAGAAATGCGCTTCGGCGTCCTTTACGACGGAGCCTCGGTCTTTTTGGTCCAAATGATGCTCAATTGGTCTTATTTTGCTGATAGCTCTTGACCCACTCGACGAATAAAAATTTCGACTTCGCCCCCGCGTTTCGTTACTTAGTAATTAGGTTTTCATAGTCTCAAATGAGAACAATCTCACACTTTACCAAAAACCCTATTTTGGTGCCCTAGGGTTAGCATCAAGCTAAACCCATTTCAAAACCCTAGATTCTAGCTCCAATCCTACCATTTATGGTGCTATGGATCCATTTGATCCCATCCAAGGAGCTAAAATCCAAAAACCCCAAATTTCATAAGCTAGGGTTAGAAGCTTACCTCTAGGTTAGCTTAAAAGAGAGAAGAGAGGAAGAGGGAGAGGTCCAAAGCCTTCTTTTTCTTGATCTCCTTCTTCTTCTCCTTCCTTTTCTTCCTTCTTTTCCTTCTCCTTTCTCCTTCTTCTTCTTTTTCTTCCTCTCTTCTAGAGAGAGAGGGAGCAA
Source organism: Ananas comosus (assembly GCF_001540865.1). Taxonomy (NCBI): domain Eukaryota; kingdom Viridiplantae; phylum Streptophyta; class Magnoliopsida; order Poales; family Bromeliaceae; genus Ananas; species Ananas comosus. The sequence continues at coordinate 5,662,500 of NC_033628.1, forward strand.
GAGAGTGTGAGTGAGGGAGAGTGGGAAATGAGATGTGGAGAAGAGAGAGGGACCACAAGCCTTCATATTGTAACAATATCCAGCTGGCCCCCTCAACTTTTCACTCTGTGCACTGCCCTTACTGGGCGTTCTGCGCGCGGAAGGACCGGTCTCCCCGACTTGGGACCGGTCCCCGAGAGCTTCAGCTCAGGTCACGCGTTCCAGTACCGGTCTCTCCCAGAGGGACCGGTCCTCGGAAGACCGGTCCTTGCCTGAGAGACCGGTCCCCGAGAGCAATATTTTCAGGACTTAGCCAAATTTTTGGCTTTCTCGTTGGGTTCACGTTCGGGGACCGGTCCTTCCCTGCCAGGGACCGGTCGCCTCAAGCAACCCTGCAACACCAACCGATGGGACCGGTCCCTCCCTGCTAGGGACCGGTCCCCGAGAGCAGTTTTGCTCAAGTGTAGGTTTTGCACTATTTGCTCCCGTGGACTCGTTTCCAAAGCACTTTTGGTGATTTTAACACCATTGGCTTTTCCAAAGCTCACCAACACGACCCTTGGTCGATTTTTCATGAAGTCTAACTCTCGTATTTCGAGAATTTACTTCCTTACATTACATGTGAGAATTACCGTCGTGCTTACTTCCGGTAATTTCACCCTGTCCTAAACAAAAGAAGCTGGCCACGCCCTCAAGGACCACCGCTGGCACCACACCAATCAGGAGAAAGAAAGATCGTCCGAGATCAACTCGTATTTGAAATGCTATGGACGAGAGAGAAGGAATGCGAAGAACTATGTGCACTATTTGTAAACAACAGGGACATTATAGGACTACATGTCCAAGTAATCAAGATAAAACAAATGAAGGCCGTAGACGTAGAGCTTTAGGTTGATGACTTATCTTTGACTATCTACAGTATATTTATTTCTATATTTATGTAACACACTGGACCTTTGCAAATTGCGAAGTTCGAGTGTTCGAGCTGTGTGCTGAGCAATTCCAGATTTTCTGGTGGGTCGTTGACAGTGTTCCGACCTATGGCTCGTATCCCGAGAATTGAGGTTTAAAGCCGAGCACGAAAACCCGAAAAATTGGATTTTTGGTTAGCTCTCGGGTAGCCTTTATTGGGCTGTGTACCGGTACGGGCTTGATGGCTGTACCGGTACAGGCTTGATGGTTGTACCGGTACGGGAGTGTGTACCGGTACACGGGCAGCTTTTCAGCCAACCCGAAGCTCGGGTTTGGCATTTTCGTGGGATGTGTACCGGTACGCGGGCCCCAAAAAATCATAATAAAGCATGTGACATGATTATCGCATGATTTTCCAATTTACGAAATATAATTCACCACATATTGAGAATTCTCATATTATAGCTAAGGTTCAAACCCACCGACGACAACGAAGCTTTCGTTTGCTCCAACGGAGGTTTCTAACAAGCGTTCTAGCACCCCTAGGCAACATCAAAAAGAGTGTCATCCAAACGAAAACAAGAGCGAAAAGCTCAATCAATTAAGCATTCTAGCAAAATGGGCAAAACTCAGCCTCAAGAGAAGAAAATCTTTCCTCATGCCTCCATAAAGAGAAGCTAGAACTCTTCCAATCTAAACCTAGAGGAAGCGTTCTTTATGCCAACCAATTGAGCTTCAAAAGCCCTAAAACGAAAATAGCCCATGATAAACCTTAGAATCCCAAAATCTAGGGTTTCATTCTCACATGAAACCTCAAAACCAAAGTCTAGAGGGAAAGGATCTTGTCTCTTACCTCTTAGACACTTCAAACCAAAGCCTCAAAGTTCTCAAAACGTTCTGTATCTTCCTCAATCAAAACTCCGCAAACCCAGCTCCAAGATTCAAAATGGAGGAAATAGCTCCAAAAGAGGGGAAAAGAGAGAGAAAATCAGTCAAAACCCAAAAAAAGGGTGATAAAACCCAAAGGGAAGAGAATGAGTTCTCCCTACCCTTGCTATTCACACGGTTTCCAACTCAGGAGAAGCTCCGATGGGGCGTGGGGGCAGCACATATAGAGTCCAAAATGCGAAAAAACGCCCCTGGTTCGAACAGTTCAAAAAATCTGACTGC
>NC_033628.1:5664660-5841910 GCF_001540865.1 Ananas comosus
CCGGAGAACCACGGTCGGAGAGAGAAGAGGTTCCTGCAGTGCGTCTTCTCGGCCGCACCCGTCATCGTTTTACGGTTTGACCTGTTGGGCGGGGGCATGATCTGTACGGCTGGCGATTATGTTACGCTCTGGTTATTATCTATTCTTGTATTCTATTAGGTGGCCTGATTAGACCTAGTGGGAGTAGGCGCGTGGTTCTCCGGTTGCCCGCGGGGGTGCCGATACCGCTCGCACACTCGCTTGTAGTTCTCGACCCCACCTTATGTCTTCGCTCCGCAGAGTGGGACGCGGCGAGCGACGCGGCCGCAGATGATCGCGGTAGAGGGAGTCGGCGCCCATACCCGCCTACGGACGACGCCCCGAGATGGTTCCTTCTGTAGTTTGCACACCCTTCCTGTACTCATCATGGTTCTTTTTGTATCTCTGATGATTTTAGTAATTATGGCCAACTTGCTTTTAATGAATGATGACACGACGAATAAGTGGGGAAGCTTAAACGTGTCAACAAGTTATATTTTGGGGGAATTGAGTGTTAAAAAGAAAGTGCTGCAACGAATAGTGACATGGAGGACTTAAATTATAAAGTTGGATTAAACTCGTATGCCAGTGATTACAATTTAGTCATCATTACTCCGGCTGTATAACTGATATGGCATTATGAGCTTTCATTGCACCTTTGGCGGTCATTGCGGGGTCCTCGAGTGCAACGCCATTCTGTGGTAATGGCTTCCGCTTATGCAAAATTGTACTCTATTGATTATAGTGTTGAGCCTTGGGCGGCACAGTGGGAAGCTCTGTCCGTCTTCGGCCGTCGTTTGACCTCTCCCGAACCGGCCCTAAGAAGGATCAGGCCCCGGGGCGTGACGAATTCATTTTATGCCATCAACATAATTCCATAATTTATCAACATGCATATTACCCTCTAACATATTACTATAACATTATTTTCATGCATTCATGTAACAATTAACTCATGATTCATCTAGCATTATTTAACTTGCATCCTTATCACTACGCATTTCTACTTGGCATTTACATTAACATGCATCATTTCATACTTCATTTACCTCTATATGCTATCAACATGGATTCTTAGTTTGCTTAGACATAAAGGCACCTACGGTCGCTTCGGTAAGTACAACCACCCTCATTCTCGCATTCCGATTGCTTGTCGACATTGCAATCGGCCTCCGCGGCACCCGTATCCGGAACGGCCCGATATCGCAACTGCGCCTCAACCGCTGCTCCGCATCGCAGCCCGAAAATTATAGGTCCTCGGTTATGTGCCACGGTGCCTCAGATCTATCTCCACCGATTTTACGACATCGCCTCGGCCCTCCCGGCGACCCGAAGCCTAAACGTCCTTTCTTTTTAATAACTTTGAGACCGGCTCGTCGAATTGCCCGAACCGTCTCTCGCCAAGTGTTCGTTTACCTAGCAATTAGGTTCATAGGGTCAAAATAGATCAAACCCATCTATTAGCAAAATTCATTTTGACCCTAGGCTTCATCTATGCAAGAATTAATTAAATTGATCCTAGATGCTAACATTTATCCTTTATTTAGCATGCTAGGATCCCAAATAAACCATTTTATGGATTATAAATGAAGCTTTAAAGACTACCCATGCAGAGGTTCTCAACAAAGCTCATTTCAAGCCCTAAGTTTTACAACTAGACACAGAAATCATTAAACTGACCTCCGTGATTTAAGCAACAATCATCTCTTTCAGCATGCTAATTACTCTAAATCCATCTTTGAAGCTTAAAGCCAAACTACAAAGAGATACCATTAAAGGGCATCAAAGCTTACCTTGCAAGAAGCCTCCAATGGAGAGGAAGAAATACAAAGAGATGAAGATCAACCTCCAAGTTGCTTCTCCTCCAATTTCATCAATTTTGGAAGAGGATTTAGAGAGAGAAAGAGAGAGCTCTCTCCTCCCTCTCCTTGCGTGCGTTGGATGGTCGGCCGACATGAGGAAGAAGAGCTTCAGCTTCTTTAATATCAACATCTCCAACACTATTCACCTCAGCGCAGTTGAAATCTGATATCTTTCGCGGAGCTCTCAGAATGTCCGTCTTGAGCTCAAACTTGACAGTCATGATTCGGTTTTACGTACTGAGTAAGAATATATTTAAGTTTTTCAGTTTTGACTCGTTTGGTCACTGAAAACTGTACCGAACTGTAATCTTATCAGATAGCTGTCGGATTTTATTTCTACTCTACGGGTGTCAGAAAATATGAAACTTTAGATCTAGCCTCATAAAAATATTTCTACTTATCTCTATCTCTTTCATAATTTTCTGAGACTGTGCATTTTTCTGGCTAATTTATCTGTCCCGTTTCCAACAGAAAATTCTAAATCTTCTGTTTTCATTCCGATTTCAGCAAAGTACTTCTGACTTATGTTTTACTTCTACAAATCCAATAAAAATAGTTTCTCCACCTATTTTTATTTATTTTATTTTTATTACCAAAATCTGGTATGTTACACTGGGCCTAATTAAAAATTGATAACTTTCCTAAGATTTGGTAATATCATGGTTTAAATAGTACAAATTTGATGGTTATTGATGGATGGTAATTGATATCTTGGCCAGAAAAAAGGCAGAGATAATGCTAGAATGGGATTTAGATCTTTTGATTTGAAATATTGGGTGTGTAACAAAGCCAAAGAAAAGGCCACAGAACCTTACAAGTTGTTCCAACAAGGAATTGAACTGGACCCCAGGATCACATTCCAAGATTATAAAACCTACAAATCTCCACATATAAAAGGAGAGTTCATTTTCAGAGGGACCATTATTAGCTCTCTATTGACCCTTTATATGCCTTGTTGTGACAGAAGCCGGGATAGGCCCATATAACATAGCAAGTTGATTAGCGATATTACTCATAGACAGATTATCTTCAGAGATGCTAATCGGTTTCACCATTTTGAGGGCGGAATTTGCTCCTGTCACGATTTTTTGTAGAGCATTTCATGAACCAAATTGGCCTACTAAGCAAGTATTCCGCAGTTCGCGCAAACTAACTTCCACTGCAAGGTATGGCCTAATTCCTAACATATTAAGTGTTTAGTAGATACTAGTTTGTTTTTTCTTTCTCAAACTTTTGATGAGTCAAAGTTTCAGAATCAGAAAATTAGATGCTAAATAAAAATAAATGTGGATCTATGCATTCCAGAAGGCAAATCAAATATGAACAAAACAAAATCAAACCAAGCATATCCTGGATCTATGCATTCCAGAAGGCAACAACAAGAAAATAAGTTTACCAGGATGTAAACAATAAGCTTACCAAGATGTAGACATATCGGCCCTGCATGAGAAATAAAAGAACAATTCTAATTAGTGCAATTAACCCTGTTGTATAAGTACATCTCTGAGGGTGAAAATGAAGTCAGGGTTAAACTTTTGTGGCGAACTTGAATTCAAACTTTGTAGTGCAATTAACCCAGTTGTATATGTACATCTCATACATCGCACTGTCAAAAACGTAAGATAGAGCCCTTAAAATAAGAAATAGAGAATCCAAAATTTGCATTGCCAACTGTTCTGAAGTTCAGTGCTTCAAACTGTAACTCACAAATGAACTTGCTTAAATTAAACTTAGCTGAATGTTCAATGACAAACAGTGCAACTTACCCAAAATGAAGCATTGAATCTGAAACACAGAACCAAAACCCAAAACCCTATATTCAACATTCAAACCAACCAGTCAGCATTCCAAACTAAATTGACTTTGAAAAAGAAGGTAAAAGTAAGAAAATATGATGGCCGGCAGCAGGACAAAATAAAAAATGAAACAATTGAAAAGAAAAGCCTGAGATCGGAACCATGAGATCTGGCTTCAAGTAAGGAAGGCAGGGCAACCCTTCCAACCTTCCAACCTTTCCTAACAAGAGCCACGAAATTTTCCAACTTAATTATCAAAACCTTCATACATAAGATAATTGTGGAAAGCAGTTCATCAAGTGTTCTATATTAGACTTAATGAAATCTATATATCACATGAACGACCAGGCACTTCTCTTCAAAATTCATCCAAAAATACCCCATAAGTTCAAAAATCAATAGAAATGCATGCAATACTATATATGTTGAAATTAAAGACTTAAAGAAAACAAAAATGACTCATGAGGGTGCTCTAGCTACATGTATTATTGGTTCTTCTCATACTTGCAATAACTTAATGAGTTTCTAGCAAAGGATCTCTCTCTCTCTCTCAGATAATTTTACTAACAAAAAGAAACCAAGTAATCAATTCATAGGAAAAAAAAATAACGAGGCAAAGCAAATAAACCATTCACACAGACACAAACACATATATGTCTTTGATCATCACACTATAGCATCTATTTTAGGCAATGGAACTTAGTTAATAATAAAACTAATCCTTTGACCAAACCTGTACTATTAACGTCTGGATTAGCAGCATTTGGAGATGCTGGCTGATCAATTCTAGCCGAAGGAGGACATTGAGATACATATGGATCTTCACTAGAGGGTGGAATAGGTTCTAACTTTTTGGATTGTGGTCTAAGAAATGGCTTTTGAGGTTGAAATCCCACATCTTTTCGTGCCGCTGTCGATGCTCTATTATGATTTATAACTTGTGCTTCATAATTCATACTTTGTCCATCATTGCCTATCAATTATAGCAGATAAATAGTTAATCAACTAAACAAAAAATATTATTAAGAATTCAAAGCAAGCTGATCAAGCATTACTACCTAACACACAAAAATGCAAGAGAAAAATAAACAATAAATTATTACCTGAGGACAAGGTGGGCCAAGTGTCATTCAAAATGGAATTGTTATCATCATTATTAGAGTTTAAGAGGTCCTCTTCATGCACTTCTACACTGATATTGAGCTCACTTACATCATGCTTTTAAGAAAAATAAATAATTTCTAAGACCAAATTTCAACAATGAGAAAAAATGCTTTTATGTTAGAATTTAAAATCAATTAAAAAAAACAATGCAGACAAATAGCATAAATTTTCAAAATCTATAAAGAAGAGAAGAAAACTTTGTTTTTACCTTGGATTGATAACAGACCAAATTTATAAAGGAGACCAAGTCCAGAAATCAAATGAAGACTGATTTTTTGTATAGCGGTCGGCGAAGCCAAGAGATATAGAAGCCGCGCCGCCTCTGCTACAGATGCCTCCACACTGACCTAGAGCTCAAGAGTCCTCTCTGGGATGAACTCTCTAGGTATTAGCCACAACACCCACAAATTAATGCCTAATTTGAAATAAACAAATAATAATAATACACTATACCAAAAGTGGCTTTTAGAGGCAATTTAAACTGCCAGAAAAGATAACAAAAGTGCCAGGAAAAACTTTTCCTGGCGGTTCCTTATGGCGCTCACAAATACCAGGAAAAACTGTGACTTCGACGAAAGCTTCTGGATTTGCACAAACTAATAGTAAAATAGCCGAGGAAAAACAATATAAGAAGTAAAATTTAGGTTCGAATATATAGTGTGTTCGCTGAGACAAATAGGAATTCACCACAACCTTACTGGAGTTTTTTTTTTTTTTCCAGTACTTGGTATTTTTTGTCTCTATGGTAAACTTGGTCACAGGTCAGAACATATTGGAACAAAACATAAAATCGCTAAGAGACTTGAATATGCCCTATGATGTGATGCGAAGAAGAAACAAGAATTGGAGCATTTACAGACAATTGTTTTGCAGTCTTAACAGACAAGGGAATACTAATTTATTCGGTCTGCATCAGAGCATCCAAAAATAGCCAAGCTTATCAACAGGAGCAGTCCAAAAATTTGATATCTTGTGCACTTCCAACTAGAATTATCCTTGGGGTGCTACAAGACTTAAACAATCNGGCATGATGATATCTTTCCTACTGAGCCTACCTACACTACTTATACCAGATCGACTTCACGACATCCACTCATTCCACCGTCTGGTGATGCTCCTGAGGCTGGGGGATCTGGAGCTAGAGAAGGTGATGATGATGATGATAATGACGAGGACACGGAGTGATGTCTTCCTCGGGCTTTGTCTTGTTACTTTATTATGCTTACTTTCTAGGACGATGTTTTAAACTTGCTTGCTTATCTTTCTTTGGCATGTTTTTATTTTAGGCCTGTACCTATGACTAGATTTCTTTTATGCTTTCTAGCTTGTTTTCTCTCTTTTTGTTTTCTTTTGGCAATTTTTGACAAAAAGGGGGAGAGCGTAGAACAAAGGGGGAGAGCATGGATGACAACAGACAATGAACTAAACAGAGGATGATGAGTTCAAGAACAAAGGGTGAGATGTGATCGAGATGTGAAGAACAAAGGGGGAGAAGGTATAAGAATTTAGTGCTAATCATTTTTGAATGAATTGTTTTGCAGGAAATCAAGATTTCAAGACTCCTAGTTGTGTTTAAGTCATAGAGTTTGTTTTAGGAATTCTTGATGTAAGTTTGAGTTTCAAATTGTATTTGGATTACACGCGAGGAGTTCAATGTTTTGGTGATGACAATTGAACTTCATTTCTCTGTAAATTGTAATTTTTGAGTTGGTATGTGTTTTGTCACGAAATTGCCAAAGGGGGAGATTGTTAAGTCTTGTGTGTTGGCAAGTTTCGTGAAGTGAGTCGGAGTCTTGAAGAATCGGTGTGTGTTGTCGAAGATCGAAGAATTCAAGATTTCGAAGAAGTTGGAAAATAACTCACCGTGAATCACGATGTCCAGGTAATGTGTTAATTCATGATTATGGTGATTCATACTTAGTTGTAGACATTAGAATCATAATATCTTTGTCTAACGGATTAGAAAGTGCATCGGAACTTTGCAAAACCCGNAAACATCTAATAAGCATGACAATGAGTTGTGACCATATCACGGAGGTATAAATGCACTGCTCCAACTGACTTAAAGAAAAATAACAAAAATTTCTTCATGATATCTAGTAAACAACAAAATAAAGTTAGTTCTTGAATCCACATATTATAGATTCTCCAAAAGAAATGATGTCGACGTTTATATACTTTCCAAAATGGTTTAAATTCTCTTCCATTTATGCCCAAAATCTACACATTTCTAACTTGAGAATCTGTTTCCAACCAGCTCTAGTTGAAAAGTTTTATCAAAAACCATAAATAATTGAACTCTCATTGAAGACATTTGCACCCAATTTTGTTAAAACTTTCAAATCCATAATCACCGAACTGGGAGAAAGGTGATTGCAAATGATGTATCAAAGCAAATTTCAAACACTACTGATTGGCGATCCAGCTACATACCTCAAAACTCAATCAGGTAACGATCAATATTACCTTTGCAGAATGGCACCAAGGCGTCCAACTGAGGCACAAAAGTCGTGGAGGTCTCTTCAAAGCTCAAGGGTAAAACAGTATTAAATACCAATCACTCATAATTTAAACAGGAAACTTCACTTACTGTATTCTCATCAAAAAAGGGTCAAAAAGTGATAGTGTTCAACAATAAAAATACAACAGGGTAGCTTCTTAATTCCTATGTAGGCCGACTTTATTTGCAATACTTTCCAATTTAAAATCATCAAGCCAAAGATACAGGTCAAAAGTTTGAGCCTGGGTAGAACTTGATAAACATTGCTTTACTCTTAGAAACGGTCTCAAAACAAATAGACATATATAAAATTTAAATCCTGTTTAAATTAAGGATAAATATTGGGCCAGCAAACCACACGTTTTTTTGCTTTTCATCTCTCAAAGGAAAATATATTGGAATTCAACTTTCCAAATTTCCGAATTGAACGACAGTATCTCCGAAACTTTTGAAAAAATACCAAACTAAAAGCTCATGCAACAATTTCTTGGGTGATGGATTTATGACCCAAAAAACATTCCAAAAAAAATAGCAAGTTTCATTGAGAGACTCCAGCAAATGTCTAAGAGAATACTTCATAAATTTCGTAGAGAGATTTCAGCAATTTTCAAGAGAAAATCGGTGAATTTTGATGAACACACAAAACACAACAAAAACAAAAACTAGAATAAAAAATCAAACTCTGTTAGAAAGGAAAACAAATGGTTAAGTTCACAAACACAAAGGACATGAAATTCCTACACAAAAAGGATTATCAATCTCCCAAAACTTACCTACAAAGGGGTGAAGGAATTGATCCTAGCACGCCACAATGGAAGTAGCGTTGGCCGACATCGAGGAGGGAAATATTCCAGTGGCGACGAAGGCGGAGAGGGAGTTTAACATGAGAGGATGCGGGCGAAGGAAGGCGCGGGCGAAGAAAGGCGCGGGCGAGGGTGGCGCGGCCGAAGGAAGGCGCTGGCGAGGGTGGCCTGGGCGAGGGTGGCGCGGGCGAAGGAAGGGCCGGGCGAGGGTGGCGTGGGCGAAGGAAGGGCCGGGCGAGGGTGGCGCGGGCAAAGGAAGGCACGGGCGAGGGTGGTGCTGGTTGGAGGAGTGGAGGAGGCTTGGTTTGAAACAGAGAGCACAAGGGATTTTGTGAAGATGGTGGTGCTTTGGTTGGAGTGGAGGAGAGATATTTGGGCAGCGTAGGGTTTCTGAAGAGGGATTTTTTTTTTCCCTCTTGCGCGCGAAGCGAAAATTTCCCGCCTGTGTCTATTAGCTGGCGATTGTTTTTAATTGAACCTTAATGCGACCTCCCGGCTTCTCAAAAAAATAAAAGTAGATTTACTAATTAATTATTGTTGGCATTTATCTAAAAGTGCCATTAATAGTTAATTATTGCTGGCATTTTTTATAGAGCATCAATCGATTTTGTTTAATCAGTAATTTTATTTGAGAAAAAAACCATATTAAACCATCAAATAAATTTTACAATGCCTAAGTGTTAAAATCAAAGGTCGACCAATCATATTTTATATATTTTAAAAGACTTTAAATATAAAATTGATTGTTTATCAGATTATAAATATAGTATTGAAGTTAGATATTAAAATTAAAGTAAAAACGTATAACACTTTTCTTAACTATGAACTATTTTCAATCAGTCATCCAACCTTTTTAAATTTTATTTTTACCGTCCAACCTTTTTACAAAGTAGATTTGAGTGAATTAATAAATTATGATTTCAAAATTTAAATGCATCGTTTTGATTTACGAATTTAGTTAATATGCTTCATGTAATTCCTGCAAATAAATTTATTTAAAAATAATAATAATTTAAACTCTATCAATTTTTTTTTTCTTATTGTATAATCTATACATAAGTGATCAATATTATAAAATTAAAATTTATATTTAATATATAAAATCTAAAATATTAAAAACCTATAGATAAAACTTTATATATTTTAAATTTTTATAATGAGAGATTGAAAATTAAATTGGATTAAAAAAATTCAATTTCTTCAATCCAAATTAATGCAAAATAAAAAAAAAAATTTAAAAATGGCTATCCAACCCCGTAATATTGGTTGTGAATTGATGTATTGGCGGCGGCATTCGTAAGTCACCACCATTGTTTATATATTGGCGGCGACATTTATATGTCGCCACCATTGTTTACGTATTGGCGGCGACATTTATATATCGCCACCATTGTTTACGTATTGGCGGCTTCATTTATTTGTCGTCACGATTGTTTAAGTATTGGCGGCGACATTTACTTGTCGCCACTATTGTTTACGTATTGGCGGCGACATTTACTTGTCGCCACCATTGTTTACGTATTGGCGGCGACATTTACTTGTCGCCACCATTGTTTACGTATTGGCGGCGACATTTATTTGTCGCCACCATATCTTCTACATAGGTGGCGACATTACTTGTCGCCACAAAAAAGTCGCCGCCAAAACACGTTTTTCTTGTAGTGTCTCAGTGCAAAAGACCAACGGCAAGGAGAAGTACGTAGATGTTCAATTCTCAGATAAGCTTCGGTTTTAACCAACCTCCATTAAAAATATCGGAGAGGAGGCTATCGTGCTACAACGGGTCAATTCCGTATAGCTCAAGATAAGCTTACGAGCCCGTAATATACAGGATGACGGTTAAATCTCCCAAAATTAAGATTTAAAAAAAAAAAGAGTGCCTGGACCGCCGCTGCCGCCCGGCAAGGCCTAGCTCAGCTTAGGCCGTGAATGTGTTTAGTTGAGAGCATATCTCATTTTCTCCCAAGCAACCAATTTAAGAATGAAGGAGTATATAAATGACAACAACATGATTTTAGTTTCTAAGGTGGGACTAATTCTTACATATGAAAACTTTAGTACGAGCTCCTAAATAAGGCCTATGGAATAATGGGTTGCCAAAAAGCCCATAAAATTTTAAATCACCAAAAAAACCTAATATAATTAAAATCTAACAATTTATATTATTCCAAAATAATGATTTAAAGGCAAGTTAAAATGTGACATTCATTTTAGACATTTGATCTCACTTCTTCTTTTTTAAATACTATATATTTTCTTGAATAATCAAGAATATATATGCCAAATAAAATGTTCATGCATCCAAAAATGGCATTATTAATTTTCCTTTGACGTGCGGCATTGTTCAACCAACAATACCTACTTCCAACCTAAAATATTAATTTAAGACCATGGTGCTTAAAGGTGAATGTATTTAAACCCCGTACGCGCGCGGCTTATTATCTTAAGGTAAAGTAACAGAAAAGATTGAAAGCAACTGCATTTGATAATGATAGATGATCTTTACACAAGACCACAAAAGAAATCGATAAAGAACTGAATTGATCGAAAGTGTCCTTTGAATTTAAACGAAGCAATTAATGCCTAGGCAGCTAAACTTTATTATCTATTTGCGAACTGTACTGTTAGATTTCATTTATCGAGACTTCTTTAATATTTTCAATACTTTATAATTAAAAAACCATTTAAATTAAAAAATTAGCATTAATAGGCATACATAAAGTTTTTCTTCAAATAGTTATTATGTTAATATAACTTGATTAGAAGGATTGAGAAAATTAAAAGACTCACTTAATTAAATAGCTATTAGAAGAAACTTTTAAAATCTTACGGGTATAGTGAATATTAAAAGAATTCAAGTAAACCTAAAAAATTAAACAAAAATAATGAGATGTTAAAGAAATTAAATAATCTATTTAACGGTTAGTTTAGATTATAGAAATGAAAGATCAAATTTATTTCATGTCTAGAATTGATATAGATATATTAATTTTAATAATTAGTAACTTATTATAAAATAAGTATTAATTAGAAGAAGCTTATAAAATCATAAGATATGGTGACTATTAAAATATTTTGAGTAAGAGTAACCTAAAGAATTAAATAGAAGTAATGAGATATTAAAAAAAATAAATAATCTATTTAGTGATTAGTTGTGCCGCCACCAACGGCCCGGCCTACTGCAAGTTTTTTTTCGGCGAGTGGTCATTTATGGTACATATCGAATTTGTTTAAGTTTTAAATTGAAATCACGATTGAAGGTTCATGTCTTCCAGCAGACTCAAGAATATACTGTTAATTATTCCACACTTGTAGTGTTAAGAAACCCTCGATTAAGAGACCAAATATAAATACTGTTAATAAGAGAGATCAAAACATAAAGATAATATCTCATTAATATACATTATTATGTACATGGCTTAAGCAAGGATATACCCCCACTATATATGAGTTTTGTAGAATTAGAATGCTTAACTTATATAGTTGGCAGTCGATTGAAATTGGATTGCTTAGTTTAATGAGATGACGGTCGATTGAATTTGATTTGTTTAGTTTAACGACTTGATGGTTAAGAATGAGATTGATTTGATTTTTTCTCGGTTTAATGACTTTGTGGTCACGTTGAGTAGAGTTTGATTTGATTTGCTTAGTTAACAAATTGATGGCCAAATCGAAATGAGTTTGGTTTGCTTGATTTGTCCCCTTTGAATTTGGTTCGGGTCGAACCTTTATGTTTTGGTTTAGAACCCTTTGAGACTTGATTTAGATCGAACCCATATGATTTAGTTCGAGACCCCTTTGATTTGGGTTGAGTCCCTATAGCTCGGCTCAGCTTGGTTCTTCGTATAGTTCAGTTTGGTTTGGATCAAACCCCTATGATTTGATTCAAAATCCATTTGAGTTTGATTCAGGTTGAGCTCTCATGATTCGGCTCAGCTTGGAATCCCTTTGGGTTAAGTTTGGGTTGAACCCTTGTGTTTTGGTTCATTCTGATTTGATTTTGGCTAAACCTTCATGATTTGGCTTAGTGCCCTTTGTAGTTTAGTTTGGGTCAAACCACTTCATGGTTTGGTTTAGTTTCAGCCTTTTTTGTTTTAGAGCATGTTGAACTGGTTTATAGTTCAGATCAAGTTAAATTCTTTTGCTACAACAGAATTAGATTATAGGGACATATTTTTAGAACACTTTTGTATAAGTGTTTTATTAATGCCAAAACTGTTTTAAAAAATCTACTAAGGCCTAAATATAAAGCCCAATCCAACCAAAAATAAAAAGTTTCTCTACTCAGCCAACCCCACCCAGCCCACTCAGCTCGATTACAAATAGAAAAGAAAAAAAAAAATGATCACCATTCCCCCCTCTCCTCCTCCGCCGCCGCAGTCGATGAGGGAGGGTTCCGACAGTTAGAGTTCGGTCGCGAGGATCTTGCAGGGACCATAGAACGATCGCCATGTGTCCCTCCGCCACAGGTCGTTGGAAGAGTGGGTACCAAACATCGAGATGGCCCACATATAGCTATCTCACATATAACAACACTTTTAAAAAGTGCCGGTAATTTAGCCAATAGAAATTTTTTTGATCTGTACCGACTTTTAAAAATACCGCTATACATCGTTTTTATTGTAGTGTTTAGATTCAATTTAGGTAGAACCAATTGTAATTCAGTACGTATTGTCACAACCTAGGATCCATTTTTGAAAGCCAATTCAAAATTGGGCTATCTTTATAAATCAGAGTAAGTGAAAAACTGCCCTTTTTTTTTGAAAATCTTGATCCCCAAGGGTGCAACAAACCCGCCACAAATACAAAAAAATTTCAAAACAAACAGACAAAGTCTTTCTTGTATTTGCACCGCGTAATATATATACAATTAGCAACCAGGCCTCCACTCAAACACACAGTGGTACAGGATGTATAAGGAACAATTTTCATCAACATACAATTAACGATTCTTAGTCATATCTATTTAAATTCATTCTCATTCATCCTATTAGTTGGAAATGTCTCCTTTATGAAAACTTTGTTTAAAATTCTAACTTTCAAAAAGCCACAAGAAAATCATTTAAAAACTGTTCCCACACGAAAATCTTTATTTTGAAAACACTATCACGAGGGGTAGAAACCTCAAAATCCAAAGCTAAAACCACATAAGTCCAAAAGCTCGATATTCGAAACCTTATGAGTACAACATCCCAAACTCCACGAGCATAAACAGCAATTGAACCACATAAGTATCTATTGACAAGTGTAAGTGTAAGACTATGCTATCCACAAGTGTAACTAATGCTAAGTAAGGAGTATAATCAAAAGGTATATTGTATGTCAGAAAACTCTATCTCGACTCTCTAACTACGGCCTTATGCACCATCCCGACCAATCCCACCTGCGTCACTTGTGGAAAAATGAGGATGAGAAACCACCAACAAAAGGTCTCCTAGTAGGTACTGCAAGCCGACGAAGACAAGCATACTCACTAGTAACCAGGTATAGGTAAAGAAAGGTTTATTGTCATGCCCTGGGACCGCCGATTTGGTCGGTTCGGGTACGTCAACAGACGCCGGATGGACAGCACCTCCCCTATCTCCCCAAGGCACAACACCAGTATCCACATGTATATAATTTGCGTAAGCGAAAATATAGATATACATGGCTTGCATGAAGGCAAGCAACAACTAGTAAGTGAAAGTTCTACAACTATTATCACATGTATCTTGATTACATGAAATCAAATACAAGCATACTATAATTCACATTCATTTATACAATTACATCTCATATCCTCCAAAACATAGGCGATTTACATCATTTATACATCTTCTTCTCATACACTTTTCATCACAACCAAAAATGAATATAGTACTGCTAATGCACGGGTGCCTGTTATCTAGGGCGTTATGCCCTTGCCACGATCCTCGACCACCTCACTCGAACCTGGATATGAAAAATGGTGGGGTGAGAACTGCGAGAAAGTTCTCAGTGGGTTTGGCCGCCGACCCCGCCGACTTTCCTACTAGGTCTAAATAGGCATAAGTAGAAAAACAGATAGATAGATAGCCAATACTAAACAAATGCAGCTACTATGCCTGAACAAGAATGCTAACCAATAAATGATGCTCATGATGTATGCTAATTGCCATTATCAAATACCCAATCCTCTCGGCTAACCTATAGGTTTAGCCCTAAAACTCACCAACTCAAATCCCTACTATCGGGGAGATACTCACTACAACCTGACGGGACTGTCTACTGGGGAGATACTCGCTACGACCCAGTAATGACTCTCCGGAGCTCATCGCTCGAGGGGGAGCGACCGTCCTTAAGTATAAGACTTACAGGTGAGTATGATCCAATCCACAACTATGAGGGTACTATTTCAATTATTTGTCATAATGCCACTATGTTCTCTAACTCGGCTAGTTCGTGTCTCAATTCATACATCTATAGGGTTCACAATTGTCCAAAGTCTCAATACCAACTCATATGCATCTTTATACTAAAGCATGCAAGAAATATTCACATATTATATCATTTAACCCTACAATGCATAAATCCTACAAATATATATACATGCTCAATGGTGACTTAAGACATAAAGAGAAATCCAACTATTTCGAGTAGCACCACCGACCTCGTGGGGATGCCGGAAGGCTACAACTCAAATCTCGCGATTTATGGCCGCCAATTTTCGCGACCCACGACAAACAAAGCCAAAACGGAGTTTTTTCTTCAATTTCTCGACGTAGACCTATCGGAATTCCAATCCGAGTCTCCCAACGCATCGGTTTTCACATTAATTAGGGCTAAAAGAGATCAGACCCTAGTTAGATCTCATAGTTACCAAAATCCTAAATTTGATCCTAGGGTTTCCATTATTGCTAAACACCTACTAATACATGGAGATTCACACATTAATCTACCATAATAGCTTCTAGATACAACAACTAGAAGAGATTAACCCAAAACCCTAGCTTAAACAATAAGAACTTACCTTGAGTTCAAGCTTTCTCCAAAACCTCTTGCATAAGAGCTAGCTTCTTCCTCAGGCAAGCTTCTTCTCCACCAAACTTCTCTCTTAGATCAAACCCTAGTGAGATAAGGAGAGAGCGGAAGAGAGAGGGATACGTAAGAAGCTTCTAGAGAGAGAAATAGAGTTTTTCTCTATTGTTCTCAAGTGAGGGGAATGAGCTTAGGGCATCCATACTCTGTTATATGGTCCCCCACATGACATTTACACTTAAGCCCCTCACCAATATGACATTTTGGACTAACCCACGCTTCTGCGGGTACGGGGTCCGGACCTTGCACTCAGGGTCCGGATCCCGAGAGCATTTCCAGTACGAAACGAGCTTGAAATTTTCCAGCTTGCCCTCCAAGGTCTATACACCTTATCTAAAGTATTCCAAACACTTAGAACAATTGATGGACTTCGCCAACTAGCCCAACACCACACTTCGGTCAATTTGATTGATGTTTGGTACAATCTACCGAAGTTTCGGTATATTACATCTGTAATGCATTGGAAATTCAGCTTAAGTTAATTGTGATCAAGGGGTCGCAATAATGCTAAAATGGAAATTAAGGGTTCCTAAACTTAATTAGAAGCCTGAGATCAGTCCTTGGCACATTTTGGAAGTGTGAGAATAGATAAGAATGGAATTGGAATGGCTAAAGAACTCCAATTGTCATTNCACCACTAACCATACAGTTTTCAGTGCGAGCGTTGTGGCCGAGGATCGAGGTAAGAGCCAGCAGCCTAGCTAGTGGACACCCGAGTTGTAGTGGTTACCAGTTTGAGTTCATGTATCATCTATTTCGGTGTACAGAGACATGTAAATGAATGTAATAAGTGCATGCAAATAACTAAATGTTTCAGTTATGCAAGTTAGTTTAAAGTTTTAAATTACAGTGAAATTTCATGTTTAGCTAGCTTTACTATCACTTGTGTTTGTTGCTTGCCATCGTGCAAGCCATGTATATTGAAATGTGATCCTGGGAATTGTTTATTTCTTTATACATGTACTTGTTGTTGTTGAGCCTTGGGCGAACAGAGGAGATGCTGTTCGTTCGGCGTCTGTGTACGGGCCCGGATCGACCAAACTGGCGATAGCGGGACGTGACAACATCTATAGTAGCAATAAATGTAAGAGATGAACTGAAAGTAAATATGCAACAACTGCTACTGTAGCTATATGCGTCAACCGGACGAGAAGTCCAAAAGTACCCAATCTAAACCGCCGTGTCGGCCTAAGGACCTCAGGCAAAAGCCACTCTCCACTCACTAACCTGGCATATAGCCCTAGCAAATGGCCGCTAGGCTCACAGGTTGGCAAGCAACCACTTTTTCGAAAAAGGACACCCTCTCGCGGTGGCGAAATCCTGGTGTATGTGAAATGATCATGAGCTATGGCACTTGATGCGAATATGATTAATAGCCATCCGTCAGCGAATAGCCGACAATCATCGCCCCTCAGGGCACACCGACCAACAGGTCATCAGAACAACACTGGTATACGAGCACCAACCACTCAGGTCAGTTGGGATCGACAAGGTCAACATCTTCACGAGTATGCAAGTACCGACCACTCAGGTCAATAAGAAAGTATGAGATCAACAACAACATGAATATAGAAGAACCGACCACTATGGTCATCTAAGGTGTATCCATGAGAACCGATCTCAGGTCAACAACGACGCGTCCAAAAGAACCGACTACTCAGGTCAACAATGGTATACACACAAGAACCGATAACTCAGGTCAACAATGAGGTGTCTACGATTATGTGTAGGCAATCACTACCTATGGTAAGTAGAGCTAGAGTCGAAGTCCTGTGGTGTAAGGCTCAAATAATAGATATGTGCAAAAAGTAGAGGTAGGGATGAAGGGAACATCATCGAGTGTGCACCACTGAACCGACTTCGGATCGAAGTACCCACTTGTGTCTGCAACTGTACCTAGCTCTCGTGGTATGCAGAACCATTGACCGGACCTACAATAGGTCCACTGAGTTAGAAATTGAACCAATTGACCCAAGACCACCTGCGGGATCGATTCTCCAAAATTGATTCTTGACCTCGCCGGGAATGCCGAAAACGCACTAGGATGCCCGCAGGACCCACGAAACATCCCGAAACACATCAACCTATGTTGTGAGTCATCCGCTGCCCTAAAAATACATCCATTTGAGTGTCTATGCAGTAAACACAAATACCAAGGTCAACTCGGTCGTCGTGGGTCGACCGTTTCGCTCCAAAATTTCCACAGTGTCCACTTTGGCACCGAAAGCCTCTGTTGCTAACCTTCACCTCCGAACACACGAGACGACCTTGATGTCCAGTCGATGGGGCTAGGAGATGATTTTTGAGGTGAGCGCACAGCCAGAAACTCATCGCGACGTGAAACCGCATTCTATCGGTGGTTCATCGGCAAACGCACCGAAACCCCACTGCCGCTTTTCCACCACCTTCGGTCTTTGAAGGTGGTGGTAGCAACCAGCCAACAAGGCTTGGCGGGGTCTCTAGGGCATTCATATTGCTAACGTGTGAAAACTGCAACTTAAACCGCGTCCGATAAGTTAATTTCCGCCAATCGACGCCGTAGGACCCCATTTTCACTCCACAATGGCTCCCGAACCTTTGACGATCAGTCAAGAGTTTCCTAACAGTGATTACATGCTGTTCGAGGTTGTACACGAGGTCCCCATTGCATACAACTTGTAAACAACTTGCTAATGCACTAGATACTACTCAAATAATACATAAACACGAGTTTCTAGCTCGTTACCCCGATCCACGTCATAACGGATCTAACCAACCAGCTGATTTGATTCGTCTTGACATGATGACGCTCGTGCTTACTGTTTGGAGCACAATTGACCGCGGAAAGGCTTCAAAATAGTGAAAAACCCCTCTAATTGTTTGCTCTCCGAAGCGGTCGAGTCCCACGCGCGCACCGAAGCTTAGTTGATCGTAGCGAAGGTGAGCACGGGTCTCCACAAGACCCCAGGATTGCAAGAATAGAACGGTAATTTTTAGAGAATCGGGTCAATAGAAAGTTGTGTTTAGGGGATGTCAGAGCTCGCTGTTTGTGATGACTATTAGCTCTTCGCGAGCTAGGCAATTGATCAGCAGGGGTTGTGTAGCCTTTTAGGCTAGTGTTGTGCTGAGGGGTGATGATACCCCTAGGATTGAGGATATTCCGGTGATACGAGAGTTTTGTGATGTGTTACCAGTTGAGCTACCAAGTATGCCACCTGATAAGGAGATTGAGTTTGTAGAAGATCTCGTCTCTGAAACTACCCCAATCTCAAAGGCGCTCTATAGGATGGCACCCATTGAGTTGAAAGAGCTGAGGGCACAGCTGCAGGATTTGTTGGACAAAGGTTTCATCCGGCCGAGCGTTTCGCCTTGGGGAGCGCCGGTTTTGTTTGTCAAGAAGAATAACGGATCACTTCGCTTGTGCGTGGATTATCGTGAGCTTAATAAAGTCACGATCATGAACAAGTATCTGTTGTCGAGAATTGACGACTTATTTGATTAGCTTCAGGGATCGAGAGTGTATTCCAAGATAGACTTACAGTCGAGATACCATTAGTTAAAGTTCAAGCCTGGGGATGTGTCGAAGACGGCTTTTAGAACACGGTATGGACATTATGAGTTTATTGTCATGCTGTTCGGGCTTACTAACGCCCCGGCAGCTTTTATGGATCTAATGAACCATGTCTTTAAGCCTTATCTAGACAGGTTCGTCATGGTATTCATCGACGATATTTTGCTTTATTCCCGAAATGATGAGGATCATGAAGGGCATTTAAGATTGATGCTTCAAATGTTTCGAAAAAATAAACTCTTTGCCAAGTTGAGAAAATGTGAGTTTTGGCTTCAAGAAGTAGCATTTTTGGGACATTTGATCTCGGGATTGGGTATAGTCGTGGATCCTAGAAAGATTGAAGCTATCAAGGATTGGCCAAGACCGATTAGTGTCACCGAGATTCGGAGTTTTCTTAGACTAGCCGGCTAATATTGGAGATTTATTGAGGGGTTTGCTAAGTTGTCTACTCCCCTCACGCGGCTCATACACAAGGGCACTAAGTTCGTGTGGAATGATGCATGCGAAAGGAGCTTTCAAGAGTGAAGGAACGGTTGACGACCGCCCTGATCTTGACCTTGCCAGTTGCTGGAGCAGGCTACGTGATTTATAGTGATGCATCTTTTAATGAATTGGGATGTGTGTTGATGTAGGATGGAAAGATGATCGCGTATGCTTCTCGCCAATTGAAGGAGTATGAAAGGAATTATCTTACTCACGACTTGGAGTTGGCGGTCGTAGTCTTTGCATTAAAGCTATGACGCCATTATCTTTATGGCGAGCGGTGTGAAGTATACACGGATCATAAAAGCTTAAAATATCTTTTCACTCAGAAGGTGTTGAACTTGAGGCAGCGCAAATGGTTTGAGCTGCTCAAGGATTATGATCTGACGATTCTCTACCACCCAGGCAAGGCTAACGTGGTGGCAGATGCTCTAAGCCGGTAGCCAACGGAAAATTTGGCAATACTTGTTGCCTCGCAACCACCGTTAATTGAACAGATGAAACAGTTGGAGTTGGAGGTGGTGGCTCTTGATACACCCTTGAAATTGATGGCTTTAGTGGTGCAACCTATTTTATTAGAAAGGATTAAAGGAAGGCAAGTTCACGACGTGGAATTGCAAAAGATACGAGCTAAAATTGTTGATGGTTACACCAGTGATTTTCTTGTGGATGATCAAGGGTTGTTACGTTTCCGTGATAAAATTTGTGTACAGGCGTAATCTGGATTTAAAGAGGACATTCTTCTTGAAGCTCACTGTGCACCCTATGCTCTACATCCGGAAGGTACAAAGATGTACAAGAATTTAAAATTACTTTATTGGTGGCCCGGAATGAAAAAGGACGTTGGTGAGTTTGTAGCTCGATGTTTAACTTGTCAACGAGTGAAAGCTGAGCACTGATTACCCGCGGAAAAACTTCAGAGTTTATCCATTCCCGTGTGGAAGTGGGAGAAGATCACCATGGATTTTGTTATGGGATTGCCTCGCTCACAGGCAGGGCATGATGCTATTTGGGTGATCATGGATAGGTTAACAAAATCGGCTCATTTTATTTCTATTCACACTACTTGGGCAGGTGAGAGACTCGCACAAGTGTATCTTGATGAGCTCGTGCGACTGCACGGAGTCCCTACTTCTATAGTGTCTGATCGAGATCCCCGATTTGTGTCTCACTTTTGGAGGAGTCTGCAGAATGCATTAGGCACTCGATTGGATTTCAGCGCTGCTTTCCACCCTCAGAGTGATGGGCAATCTGAGCGTACTATTCAGACTCTGGAGGATATGCTTCGAGCGTGCGTGATAGACTTCCAAGGAGGATAGTCATGGCACTTACTGATGGCAGAGTTTGTTTATGATAATAGTTATTATGCAAGCATCAATAAGGCACCTTTCGAAGCACTCTATGGACGAAAGTGTAGATCACCTCTTCATTGGAGTAAAGTGGGTGAGAGATTGGCTTTAGGCCCTGATGTTCTCCAGGAAGCAAAAGATAAGGTTCGTCTGGCTCGAGAACGATTGTTGGAGATCATGTCTTCTTGAAAGTCTCGCCGACAAAAAGAATTAGAAGATTTGGCATTCGAAAAAAGTTAAGCCCCCGATTTATTGGACCTTATGAGATTTTGGAGCGTGTAGGCCTGGAAGCGTATCGGCTTGCCTTACCACCGAACCTATCACGAGTGCACAATGTATTCATGTTTCGATACTCCGGAAGTACATCTTCGATCCGGCTCACGTGTTGGATGCTATGCCATTTGAGCTGAGGGAGGACTTGAGCTTTGAAGAGCAACATGTAAGGATCTTGGCTCGTGAGGTGAAGAAACTATGGAATAGCGACATCCCATATGTGAAGGTCCTTTGGAGCAACCACGATGAGTGCGAGGCCACGTGGGAGTTGGAGCGCATCGCAGGAGCGCTATCCCCATCTCTTTCAGATAGAATCTTGAGGTACTTGATTTTTAGTTTCGCGGACGAAACTCCTTTTTAGGAGAGGAGGTTCTAGTGTTCGAATAGTATTCTGAACTATTCCTGATGTTCTTGAGGGTCGTAGACTATGTTCCGACCTATTACTCACATCTTGAGGAGCGAGAGTGGGTACTTAGCACCAAAACCTCCAAACTGTAGGTTTTGGGATGCTGGGTACCGGTACCAAAGAGAGGTACCGGAACCCCGCCGCGAAATCGAGAGATGTGTTCTCGGGTTTGAGCTCTGTGAGGCAGAGTACCGGTACCGCATTGCCCGAGTACCAGTGCTGGAGCCTGGTACCGGTACTGCATCGTGTGGGTACCGGTACCTTGCAATCTGTTTGCTTGACAGAGGCTCAAGTTTGTGCGACCTGTCGCGGGGTACCGGTACTGCAGCCCGCGTACCAGTAAGCAGTGCTGTTTGCAGACTGCATGTTTTTGAGGGATCTTTTTGAAATTATAGCAACTCTATAAAGAACCCCACACCCTTTAGAGGGGTTTCCTGTGCTGGAAACCAAAGGAGAAAATGTCACGCCCCGCGACCGATCCCTTTGGTCGGTTCGGGTATGTCGAATAGACGCCGAACGGACAGCACCTCTCCTGTCCGCCCAAGACTCAACACAAGTACAAATCAAGTATATAGATTTCACAAGCAGAAACATACATAGTTGGCTTGCACGAGGGCAAGCAATAGCCAAAAGTGAAAGTACTAAACTAAACATCCATACAAGTACAATGATTATCTTTTAATCACATACATGCATTCAACCACAAGTTACATTTACATTCCTTTCATCATTTCTTCTCTTTTTACATCACACTAATCTCCAAAATGAGCTTTAACAGTTAACATCATTTATACATCTATGATCATCGAATACAAAAGATGATATATAGGGTAGCAACTAAACAAAATATGATACCCACTCGGGTGGTCACTGTCTATGGCGCGATACCTTTACCACGATCGTCAGTCGGTTCACTCGGTCCCGGCTTTGTGGAAAATAGTAGGGTGAGAACTACAACAAAATTTCCAGTGGGTTCGGCCGTCGACCTCGCCGACTTTCCCACTATGTCTAAATCAGGCATAATAAAAGAATAAACAGATAGATAGTAACCAAGCTATACAAATGCAGCTAATATGCCTGAATAATATATAATCAATGATTATGCTCAAATAGAATGCTCATGATGAATGCAATGTCACTTTTCAATTCTCAATCCTCTTGGCTAACCCGTAGGTTTCGCCCTCAATAGATTTACCAACTCAAATCCCTAATATCGGGCCCTCAGTTGCCTCCCGACGGGACCGTAGACTCACCAACTCAAATCCCTACTATCGGGCCCTCAGCTACGTCCCGATGGGACCGTCCTCTAGAGAAAACACCAACCCAATGATGACAACTCCGGAGCTCATCGCTGGAGGGGAAGCTACCACCTTCCGAGCCAAGACTTATAGGCGACTTTGATCCAATCCTTAACTATAAGGATGCCAAGTTCAATCCAATCCTTAACTATAAGGATGCAATACTCATATGACCCTTAACTATAAGGTTGTTATGTCATAATGTCAACTTTCTCATATACTTGCATTCTCTAACTTCCATTAGTGCCACTTACACTACATATTCTTTATACTCATTCACATGCATTCTTGATTCATTAATGCCACACACTAAGTGTTCAATTCTAGCATTCAAGACTCATTGATACCACTCAACTAAGAGTCCAAGTCTAGCATTTATTTTGTTTACTAATGCCACACAATCCATATGTCATAATGTTATTTGTTCTCAATGTCACTAGATTCTTTGCCTTTTCTAGGTTCTTGTCATCATTCATGCATACATAGGGTTTTACAAGTTCTCAATATTTTACCATTATCTCATATGCATTTGTACTCACAACATGCAACAACACATATTAACATAATCTCAATCACCCTACAATGCATGAAACTCAACATATACATATGCTCAAGAAATGACATTTTTGACATAAAAGGAAATTCAATGATTGCGGAAAGCAGCACCCATCTCGTATGGTTGTAAAGGTGATACGGTTCAAGTTTTGTGATTTTTGGGCGTCTATTCTCTCGCCTGTGGCAAAACGAAGCTAAATTAGGCTCTTTCTCCAATACCTTTCCGTAGACTCGTCGAATCTTCGAACCGAGTCTCCCAACGCGTTAGAAATACCACAAATTTGATTTCTACAAGGTCAATTTACCTTTAAACTAACCTAGGGGAAAGGCCCCAATTTTGGTGCCCTAATAATGTCATATAACCTAATACACCATATTGATCTCTAAGATAAGCAAAAGTAAGCTTATTTTCATCTAGAGGTTCATCTAAAATCATTTCTATTTCATTTGAACCATTCTTAGGGCATATAAAACAAGCCCTAGGTTTCTACTATGAGGGCTCATAAACAATATGGATTTTCATGAAGTTCTATGGTCTCTACAAGGTTTCTATTTATATAAGAAGATCAAAACCAAGTGTTCTAGGGTATAAAACAAAACCCTAGCCTAGTTCTTACAAGAAACCTCACCTTAGCCCAAAAGCACTCCAAGCTCCACCTTGTAGGAGAGCCCTAGACCCTTCAAAACTCCAAATCTCCTCCAAATCCTCCTCTTGATCTCCTCCTTTCACTTTGGGGGAGAGTTCCTAGAGAGAGAGGGAGAGAAATGAGAGAGGAGTGTGTTCTCACTACTGTGAATAAGAGAGGAGAGGTTGGGGTATTTTATAGGCTGCCACATTTGCAAATAAACCCTCCATCTCTTTTTATTTGAAGCAAACCCAGCCTGCTGTTTGCAGCACTACGTACCGGTACGCGGGTGGGCGACACTGATATGCACCTGTTCATCTGCCCAAACCCGAGGGCTGCTATTTCTCGGGTTGGCGTAGGGTACCGGTACTACCCAGAACAATCACCGGTTAAGCAGCTCGACAGAGGTAACCCGAGAGCTGCTGCTCTCAGTTTGCAGTCTTGTACCGGTACTGTCCCGGTGCTTCACCGGTTAACAATGCTCCAGACTTGAGTTTGGCAGTACTTGGCTCCATTTCGCGCCGAGCAATACTAAAACCCTTCTAACTCACTTGAAACTCAACTCTAACCCTTCCAACATTGTTGAAATGTCATTTGGATTTTGTCCAACCATTTCTCTTACACACTTTGGTCAACTTGACTAAAGTTCGATATAACCTACCGAGGTTTCGGTATACTACAGAAGAGGTAGAGAGCTACTCCCTTTCTTCTCTTTGATTTTTCCTCTCTTTTTGCATGATTTTTGGTGGGTTGATCTCTCTTTTTTGCTTCTTTTTGCCTGGTGATGGTTCTTCCACCTTGGAGAAGACTTGGAGTTGAAGATTGGAACTTGTTTGAAGAAATATCTCCAATCCTAGCACTTTTCTAGCTTGGTTTTGAGCTTAAAGAGAGATTAGTAGCTTTGATCTCTCCTTTAGATCATGTTTTGTTGGGCTTTTGAAAAGAAAACCTAATTTTGGAAAATTAGGGTTTCATTTGGGATTTTTCTTGGTAGAGCCTTATGGGCTTAATTGATGGTTCCTCTGCCTTTAGATTGGATTAGAAGTCTTCTAGCTCTCATTAGACCTTTGGGAGGGTTCTTAACCATATAAGCTAGCTTTCTACCTATTTATGGATTGGATTATGATGAATATTTTGGGTGTTCGTTCGAAGCCCCGAACCCTCTTGAAATTTTTGTTAGGGAGGTAGGAGACTTGTGGACAACTCTGTTTGCGTAAACGAAGAGGTTGCGAAGGGTATCCGGTGGGTTTGACCTCCCCGAAATGGGTGAACTCCCCCTATGTTATTTCTTATGGTTTATAATGTGAAATCATGCATATTCATGATAGATAGAGCATAAATGAATTTTTGGATGCCTAAAATGAATATGTCATGTAACCTTTATATAGTAGAGAGAGAAGTGTATAATAACTTGCATGAGAAGTGGCACTCTTTATTTATGGTTTGTAACATACCAGATTTTGATATAAAGATAAAAATAAATAAAAATAGTGTAAGAAACTATTTTTATTGAATTTAGAGAAGTAAAACATAAGTCAGAAGTGACTTGTGCTGAAATCGGACTGAAAACAGAAGATTTAGAATTTTCTGTTGGAAATGGGACAAATAAATTAGCAGAAAATGCACAGTGTCAGAAAATTATGAAAACTGGAGGATAAGTCAGAATCAATTTTATTAGGATAGATTTAAAGTTTCATGTCATTCTAACACCCGGAAGGTGGAAAATAAAATCCGACAGTTAACTGATAAAGATTACAGTTCGGTACAACTTTCGGTAATCAAACGGGGTCGAAACTGAAATATTAAAATTTTTTTGGACTCGTTAAGTAAAACTGAACATGACTATCAAATTTGAGCTCAAACGGATATTCAGGGAGCACCAGCAAAAGATATCAGATTTCGAGCTACCTGGAGTGAATAGTGTTGGAGGGTGTATTTATTAAAAGAAGCATTGCTTCTTCTTCCTCCTTCAGCCGACCACCACACACGCCACACACACACGCACGCATGGAGAAAGAGAGAGAAACCTCCCTTTCTCTCTCTAGATTTCTCTCTCATATCTCTAAATCACTCTCTAAGAATTTGAGGGTTGGTGGAGAAGATGCTTACAAACGCGTTGGAGGAGTCGGTTCGAGCTCTCATGCTCCCGTTGGAGCGGCGTGCTTTCGTCGCGGCGTTCACATTGTGGTAAGCTTTTGGGATTTGGCTTAATTCTTAGCTTTAAGTGTTCTAATAGCCTCTAATGAGCATTGTTAGCATATTGTTCTATTTAATTTGGATTATTTGGAGGTTAATTGCATATTAGGGCTCCGAATGGGATTTTGTAAAATAGTAGGGTTTGATCTCATTTGACCCTCCGTAAACCAAATTGCTAAGTATACGAACGCGTTGGCGAAGTCGGTTCAGCGATTCGTCGAGCCTACACAAAGTTATTAAAGAAACGGACGTTTAGGCTTCGTTTTCGCTAGGAGGGCCGAGGCAACTTCGTAAAATCATGAAAACGGATTTGGAGCACCGTGACACATAACCGAAGACCTCTAATTTTCGGATCGTGGATTGGAGGCCGTTCGGGTGGTCGCGCGCGAGTTCGGACCGAAACGGGCAACGGATGCCGCGGGAGGCCGATTGCAAGTGACTACAAGCAATCGGAGAGCGTTACGAGGTGGGTTGTGCTCTCCGAAGCGATTAGGTCACTTCCATGTCAAAGTGGAGTATGGTTTTCTAATTGATGCATACATACATTATGATGGCTAATTGCATCGGTAGTTGATTGTAAAGTAAATGAATGTACGAGATTATGCTAATCAAGAATGCATAAATGAGATATTAATAAAGAATACATAAGCTAATGCTAAGAGAATGAATGATCTAGATGCTAAAGTATGCATGTGCATGAAATGCTAAAGAACATATGAATGTTGATATTATTAGAAATATGCTAGTTGGTATATGTGCATGATGACATATTGTGAATTAACATATTGTGGATTATGTTAAATGGAGATATATACATAATGACATATTGCATATGATAGATGAACTATGCATGTTGACATATAGAGGATTATGTTAATTGACATTTGCATGTTGAACTTGGGTCGATAAACTCTAGGTGAATTAGAGAACTCGACGTTGGAAAACAATGACATATAAACTATGATATGCGATGTGGACAAGTAGGATGTCAAATAGATCGAGTGGCATATGATTAGTGTAGTGGAAACACTTATGGCATGTTGAACACTTAGAGAACAAGTGTGGCATTAGTGAATGAGTCCAAGAATATAGTAGTGTATATGACACAAGTGATGGTAAACAATGCAAAGAAAAGAATGATTGAGATATTATGATATTTCAACCTTAGAGTTAAGGGTCATTTGAGTATGGTCTTCCTTAAAGTTAAGGAATGGATTGAACTTGGAATCCTCAATGTAGGATTGATCGTACTCACCTTTAGTCCTTGCTCGAGGGTGGTAGCTCCCTCTCGGGCGATGTGCTCCGGAGTTGACATCACTAGGTTGTAGCGGGTATCTCCCCAGAGGACGGTCCTATCGGATTGTAGCGGGTATCTCCCCGATTAATAGGAATTTGGGTTGGTGAGTTTGTTGAGGGCGAAACCTACGGGTTAGCCAAGAGATTGGGTAATGAAATCTTGCATTCATCATGAATTGACTCAAGACAAAGTCGAGTGACATAGTTAGCTAAGGTCAATGTAACCTTAGGAAGGAATGAAAACTGAGTAAAGTGTGGCTAAGAATAAAGAATAAAGAATGACATGTGATACAGAATTGCCAATATTATAAAGAATGGTAAGTGATAGAGAGTAGAATCAATTAATCTACTTGTATGAGTTGCATGATCTACATATTGCATGTCTGGAGGCACAAACATGTATTTAATATTTGCATTAATTATTTGTGGATATCTGTTGGACTAACATGTTTGAAGTGCCTCCTTTGGACCTGGTGGGTCGAGCGTTTCCCTTGGGTGGCCGTACCCACTGGAAACTATGGACAATAGTTCTCATCCCCGTGTTGTTTTTGGGGGTACAGGTTCACACGAGAGTGGCGCGGCCAGAGATGACAGTACCCTAAGTCAGCTTCGTTTAGGGGTATAGGAATGAAATGATCAATGTTGTAATAATTATGTTGGAAACTTGATTGTATTTGGAAGATAAAAAGAGACTTAAAGAATGTAAATGTGATGTAAAATGTATGCAATGTGAATGTTGTAATAATATAGGATGTGTTTATGTTGTTTGATACCTTCCTTATGCAATCTTGTTTGAATACTGTTCCTGCTTGGAACCTCGCGCATTGTATGATTGTGACGCCTTGGATGTACAGGGGAGACTCTATCCGCGGTACAGGAGAAATCCTGTCTGCTCGGGGCGTGACATGGTTAGAAATCATGTTTCATTTAGCAAAAATGACAAGTTTTATATCCTCTTGGATATATAACTCATGCTTGACATAGTGAACATTAATATCATAAAGTGACACTCGACTTAGTAAATGATAAACCTTTACATGATAACATAGAGATAGACCGTTCGGTCATTGGTACTTATTCCATATTTTAGACATGATGACTGTGGATTCGAGATGTATGACCATGCTTGCTTGCCATTGTGTTCATTCGCACATACTTGTGAGGGTCGCTCCCCACAAGCCGGCACTCCAGAGATAGCCTACGCTACACAAGCTCGCCCATACGGGATTGGGAACCGAAATAGGATGCCGTCGGGGAGGCTCATTCCTAGAGTAGGAATGTTGTCTACCACTGGGCCATTAGGGACGGCGCAAGCCGGACTACACTTGTGTAAGTCCTAATTGATTGGAATAATTATAAATCAAAGTGAAATGTAAACATCATCACTAGATAGTACATACTAGTTGGACATACACATTCATGTTAGAATAGTTCTAAAAACTTGTGGAATATCATGCTAAGTAGAGGCAAAGTAGTTTAGTAAACCTTATTACTTGCTTACTATCCATATTGTACATTTCAATTACATATTCATATTTACTACTTATGCCTCCATAACCTAGTCGTGTATTTCGCTGATGTCGGTGACTTACCCACTGAGAATTATTGACTAATAGTTCTCATTCCCATTGTGTTGTTGTTGTTGTTGTTTACAGAGCCATCCACTCCAGGAGAGGCTAGGGATCGCGGCAAGGGAGTCACCTCTAGCTAGATAGCGCGGTGTTTCCGCTAGGTGGTTTATCTCTCTTTTATTTGTATTAGTTGGAGAGAGAGACTTTTTGTACCCTATGTGTAGAGACCACCATTTTTGTATTTAGTACTATGTTTATGGATCATGTGACGTACCTTTTACTTCATGGTTTATGTTCGATGTTTAGCTCTTTTATTCTCTACTTGTTTTTAGAAATTAGTTGTATCTATGCTCTGATATTACACTAGTTGTTGTTATACTCTTGTTTATTTTTTATATTGTTGTAGACGCCTTATATATTGTCAGCATATGGCGGGTCTGGACACGCAGAGCAGGCTTCCGCTAGGTCCCGGGGTGTGACAGAAGATGGCGGATGCCAAAGGAGCCCCCCTAGCCCCAAGGAGACTTAGGGAGCAACAGTAATAGCAATAGCTTGTAGAACTTGCTAGCTGGCTCATGGCGCTCAAGTGTGGTTGGAGAAGCTATTGGCTGGTCGGGATGAGGCTGTCGAGGCTTCCTCGACCAATTGTAGCAACTGCCAACCACATTTTGAGAGACAAAAGATGGAAAGATAGAGTAGAATGGTGGGGAACTGCGACTTGGGGTTCGACACCAGCCCAGTGAGGTTGGCCAGGGTACGGCGAGGCAAGCGAGGCGGCGACTGGCGATAGCGATGACCTTGAGCCGCGGAAATCAATTGCACGCGCGCACGCGCACACACACACAGATAGAGAGAGGGGTAGAGAGAGAAAGCTCGAGGAGGGGCTTTTGTTTGTCAAGAACGTATCAAAAAACATCCTAACCGTTTGATCGACTGTATCATTTGGGATTAGTTAGAATAAATCATGTGGGCCACATCCAACATTACATCCTATATTTATATACCTAACGGAAGGATGTTCAACCACATCCATCCATCGAAAATGTGTCTACTTACACCCTAACCATTGGATCAATTGTATCATTAGGAATCGATAATCACGTGGGCTACATCCCATGTTATGCTCTTTTATAAAGTATACAGATATAGCAGCCTTCTGTAGAAATATACTTCACACCTTTTACTCTTTTAAGATGCATTAGTACTCTCTCTCTCTCTCTCTCTCTCTCTCTCTCTCTCTCTCTCTCTCTCTCTTTGTGAATGTCATACGCTGTGTGTTGGTGTCTTCCTCCCTTCCACCGAGAGCCATGGGGACACTTGTGGACCATTTATTTGGATGGATATTTTTGGTGGAATCTAAACCACAATTGGATCTCATACTTATTATTGACCCACCAATTAGGTTGTGTGCGCAAGGAAATGACCAGTCAATTCAAAGTGGGGGAAAGATATTGATATGCTAACTAATTAAAGGCGCCACATAATGGTGCATGCGTTTCGTGTTGGATGACTTCTTAACTTTAGGCTTATTTCTTTCACCAAAAATGAAGAAAGATAAAAATATATTTGATCAAAAATACTTGTTTTATCGTTTGATCCGTCACAAATTAAACTCGCCCGTAATTCTATTTGTTTTAAAACATCATAATTGACTCCATTCTCAATGATGTCAAAGTCAAGAAAAAGAAATAAAAAATAATAAAAAAGTAGGACCTTGCTTGATATCTTATTTATTTATTTATTTTTTAAAATATTATTTTACATATCAAAAGATGCAGAAGGGAACAGTGGATAGCTAGCAATCTTTTATCCAAGTGTTAACTTAATAATAGAAAATAAAAGCTTAAAAACATTTTCTTTTTTTCTTCTATTTTTTTTTATAAAAAATTTATCATCTATTATTTAGCTTGCCTGATATATTATAAGCCAACAAACTATAATAACAAAAGCAGTGTTTTCTCCTACACATAAAGTTAGATAGAATTAGTATCTAGAAAAATAAAAAGTGGCAATGGTACATAATTTTTTTCATCCTTTTATATGACAGTGTAAAATTTTTTTGATAGAATGAAAAAAAAAAAAATGAAATCAGCAAATTCATTAACTTCCTATGTGTTAAAAATTAATCGGCACAAAAGAAAAACACAGCGGACGATAATTTTACACTTTAAAATTTTACGAAAGCCAAATACATATTACAAATGAAAACCGAAAACCAATAAATCGAACGGTTGCCGGCGGATCATTCTAATGTTACTATGCAAAAATTTAATCTAAATAAAAACTCTTTATGTTTAGAGATCTTACCGTGGACCAGTTAAGGTCTCTTGATCTACAGTACGGTTGGTATTGTAAGTTTCGATCTTTACTATGAGGTTCTAGTATAGCCGCGCACGTGCCCGGCCTCTACGCGTATTCATATGGAATCAGCGCATATCCGATCTATTTTCGTCTTACGAACCGTTGAATCATGGACCATCTGGACCGTGCTAGCAATCCCTTCATGATCCACCAGTCGATAAAGAGTAGAGAAGTTGATCGAAGAGAACACACGCGTAGGAGAGAAAACGAAGAGTGATTGATCTCTAGATGTATATACATCAAAAGCCATTGTGCATCTAATTAATTAAGGTGCATGGCACCTTAATTAGCATACCTCCAATCTATACGGCACATAGTGCAGTACGGCTTTTTTTTTTTTTTTTCTCTTCTTTTATCTAACTTATTGTATACACATATATACATATAAATCTATATATGTATATATAGAATTTTATTTCACAAAATCTTATCTAATAAAATTTTCTCTCTCCAATAAAATTAATAATTCAATATTCTTTTTTATCCAATTAAATCAAGTATAGTCAAAATCTTATCTCATAAGATATTACGAATATTTAATTATTCTATAATCCAATTAGAGATAAAAATTAATCTCTCTATATCTAATTAGATTTTATCTAATTTTATTCTTATCCAATAAGATTACTTAGTAAATATTTAAATCTCATTTAAATTATAGCATACTGAACTTTAGCAAATTTTAAATGTTCTAGTGTACGAATAGTATTTTGAACTATTCTGAATATTTTTAGGGTTGTTGTTTGAGTGTTGACCTGTTTCCAGTGCTTATGAGACGCGAGAAAAGGTTCCTGGCATCAAAATCTTGAAATTGCAGTTTTAGTGTTGAGTACTGGTACTGGATTGTTAGAGTGCCAAAATGAGTAGCTCTCGGATTTTGAGGAATTGGGTTGTGAGTATCGGTACTGAGCTGGGTCCCGGTACTGCATCGGGCTAGTACCGGAACATAGTAGAAACCCAAATCTCGAACGTACGGGTTCTGCGGGACTAGCACTTGGTACTAGAACTACGGGTATCGGTACTCCAATTCGAGTACCGGTACTCAATGCTACAGAATGCAGTTTCGTACAGTTTACAATATTTGGATTTTTGAGGGGTCTCTTGAGGATTGTTACATCATGTGTATTACCCCACCTTTCCCCCACTTGCTGTCTCTTTGTGCTGAGACTAGAGAGAAGAAGGAGGCGAGTTTTCCCTTTCTCTCTCTTGAATTTCTTTTCCATCTTGTGAATTTGGATTTTGATCTTATTTTTTCTTCTTCTCCATGGAAGCTTACTTTGTGGACTTTGGAGGAGGTTTGGAAGTGAAGAAGGGAGCTTTTTTGAGGACTTAACTCCAACTCTAGCCTTGCTTAACTTGGTTTGGAGCTTTTAGTAAGATTAGTAGTCTTCTTACTATCTTTAATTATGGATATTATAAAAATTATGGGAGGGAACTTAGTTTTGAGAAAACTAGGGTTTATTTTAAATTTTTTTTTATAAATAATCCTATCAATTTTTATAATTATAAAAATAATTTTTTTAAAAAAAATAATTATAAAAATAGACTCTAAATGCGGTGAATGATTCACCGCATTCATAACTTCTTATTAGGAGTAGAAAAAGAATAAAAGTGGTGAACCATTCATCGCTTTTACAATCGTAAAAACATAGAAAAAAGTGAAAAAAAGAAAGAAAGCGGTGAATGGTTCACCGCTTTTAAAAGCAGTGAACCATTCACCGCTTTCATAGAACTATATTTATAAATAAAAATTTAACAGGTCTATTTTTAGAATAAAATTTTAAAAGAAGATTATTGCACTAAAAAATTCATTTATTTTGGGGTTTCTTGTTGTGGAGCTTTTGGAGCCAAATTGATGACTGTGGAACTCTCTTCCAAGTTGCATTTGAAGTTTTGTGGTTTGGATTGGTACTTTGGATAAGTTCTTTTTGGTCTAAGGTATTTTTCCACCTCTTTATATATGATGTTTGATAAATTTAGTGGAAAGATTGTTAGAAGATTGTATGTAAGGAGTGAGAATCTCAGTGTGTACCGTACCGAACTTCTAAAATTATGAAGTTTCGGTGGATGTTGGTTTGGAAAGCCATTAGAATGGTTCCGGTGAAATTCGGAAGCATTCGGGCGTTTCGGTGCGCGTTGGCGTGAAAACGGAATTCGAAAGGCTGTGTTGGGCTGTGAACTAAATCTGGCATCAGCGTAGATGAAATGATGATTTAAATACGCTCGAAAACATGTTTTGAGTCTCGATTTGATTTGAAATGAATCGGAGGCCTCACGAGCAAAAACGAGCGAAAACGGAGAAGAAACAAAAAATGTTGAAATTTGGATAAGTCCTAAAATTTACTGGGCTGTCTGGACCTACGGGGTCCGGACCCTAGCTTCAGGGTCTGAACCCCGAGAGCGAAATCTGCCTTGCGCGGGCTGTGCAGAAAACTGAAAGTTGAGGGGCTTTTTGGCAATTCTGCCATGAGGGGAGTTAAGTAAGGGGTTTAGGGCTTATTCACTTCACCCTCTCTCATTTGCAACCACCCAAAACACTCCCCCTCTCTCTCTAGAAGCCCTTCCTCTCTCTCTAGAAGTGGGACAAGAGGAGGAGAAAGGTAGGGATTTGGAGAAGAAGGTGGAGCATCTTCTTCTTCTTCATCCTTAGCTTGGAGAGGAAAAGCTTGTGAGGTAAGCTTTGAGATTTCTAATGGTAGAATTTCAGGGCTTCAATTGTATGCTCTAAGAGAGGATTTAGTAGAACTCCTAAATGTTATAGAGGTGATTGTTGCTTGAATCAAGACATAGTATGAGGTATTCTTGCAATATTGAACACCTAAGGCTAAAAAGAGAGTTTTGCAAGGTGAAGGGTTTTGATCTAGATTGATCTCTCTCTAACCTAATTGCTAGGTATACGAACGCGTTGGTGTGCTCGGTTCGGCAATCCGACGAGTGTACGCGAAGATATTGAGGATCGAAGCCGTTAAGGTACAGATTGCCGCAGCTCACGGCGTAGGCTTCCCAAAAATCACGAAAGCAGAACCCTAGCATCGTGATAGCACTAAAAGGTGGGGGGTGTCCATCTCGAAGCAACCGGGCTTCCTTTTATGTCTAAGTTAAATGTATTGATCAAATATCAACATTATGCATTATAGGATGTGTAGATGGTTGCATTTCCATTTCCTTGCATGCTTCTTAGTAGTGTAGCATTGTGAGCTTGACACATGGACTAGGGATACATGAGGATTGGGTCTTGTGACATGGAATCCTATAGTGGCATAAAGATAAACTTGGACATGTAAATGGCCTAGAAGAGTGGCATTTGGACTAGTGTTAGTGCTATGCATGATAGGGTATTGGATAGTCGCATTTCTATTCTTGCATGATCCTTAGTAGTGTTGCAACATGAGTTTGGCACTTGAGTTAGATGCATGAGAATAGAGGAATTGTGACCTAGAACCCTATAGTGGTAAAGTTAAATGATGAACTTAATCTTGTGTTGACAAGGACTAGAGAACGAGTGGCATCTACACAATGTTGACAACTTGACGAGTGGCAAGACAAGTAGTGTATAGATGAAAATACTTGTTGCATGTTGAACTTAGGGGTAAAATAGTTCCCAAGTGGATGTTGACCCTAGTGGCAGGGTATCCTCCGTGACGAGGATTTGATCATACTCACATGTCTATTCAGAGCATGTAGGCGGTCGCTCCGCACAAGCGTGCGCTCCGGAATTTGTCACACGAGGGATAGCCTTATGGGGTCCCGAGGGATAGCCTTATGGGGTCCCGTAGACGGTCTCAGGTGAGTAAGCGGATCCTCCCCTTTGGGATAGATTGTGAGTCGGGTGAGTGAGCAGATCCTCACCTGTGAGATTGAGATTGAGTTGTGACACTTAAATTATGAGTCGGGCGAGTGAGCCGATCCTCCCCGTTGTGATTAGATTGTGAGTCGGGTGAGTGAGCGGATCCTCCCCGTTAAGATTAGATTGTGAGTCGGGCGAGTGAGCGGATCCTCCCTGTTGTGATTAGATTGTGAGTCGGGGTCCTCCCCTATGACATTAGGAGTTGGGCGAGCGAGCAGATCCTCCCCGTTGAGATTTGGTTGTGAGTTGGGTGAGTGGGTAGATCCTCACCTGTGGGATTGAGTAGATGTAGCACCTATAGGTGAGCCGTGTGATTGATTGAATAATAGCAAGATGGACATAGTTTCTTGACATAGTAGCATATTGTAGGATACATTGCTATGTAGTAGCTCATCCATTTGATATTTGAGGCATAGTAGCATGTGTAGATTGCATACTATGTAGTTTCTCATACATTTGATTATTGAAGGTATAATAGAATGTTGCATATTACTTTACTATGTTGCAGTTCAATTTCATATTTATCTATCTATCTATCTGCTTGTGCCTGCTTGGACCTAGTGGAAAGATTGGCAGAGTCGGCGGCCGAACCCACTGGGAACTATATTTATATAGTTCTCACCCCACTTTGTTTCAGGGCCTAGTGAGAGAGTACCGGCAAAGGACCGTGGTATGGGCATAGCGCCCTAGTTAGCTAGAAGCTTTCCATTTTGCATTAGAGTACCCTCGTGTACATGGTTAGTAGATGTTGTATTTTGGAGAGTACTCATGCATGTGAGATGGATATGAATCTAGAAGTTGAGGTGAGCTTGTATTATATTTTGGGAGATGTAAATGTAATCAGTTATGCAATGATGTAAATGTGATGAAATAGCTAGAACTATCTCTCTTTATTCACTTATATGTACTCGTGACTCTTGCTCTTACTTGTTGGCACTTGTTGTGCCCCTGGTTGATCGTGCATGTATCGAATTTCTTTTCTTGGGCAAATTTTTGTACTCGATCATGTTGTTTAGCCTAGGACGGACAGGGGAGGTGCTGTCTGTTCAGCGTCTGTTCGACGCGCCCGAACAGGACCA
Organism: Ananas comosus; assembly: GCF_001540865.1. Taxonomy (NCBI): domain Eukaryota; kingdom Viridiplantae; phylum Streptophyta; class Magnoliopsida; order Poales; family Bromeliaceae; genus Ananas; species Ananas comosus. The sequence continues at coordinate 5,700,750 of NC_033628.1, forward strand.
AATTGGTGGGTCACGGGGCGTGACATTGTAACCCTCTTAGAATTTCTCTTAGGGTGCTAGAAGTCCCATGGACAACTTCGTTCGAGGAAATGAAAGAGTTAGTACGAAGGGTATCCGGTTGGTTTGATCTCACCGAAATAGGTGAACTCTCTCTATGTCTTCCACATTGTTATAAGACTTGAATTGATGCATATTCATGTTAGATATAACACAATAAAATTTTTAAATACATGATACATACATGTTACATGTAGAGGTTTTCATAGTCTATATAGTAGAGGTATATATTGTGGACATGCATTCTAAATGGTACGTAATAGTGTATTCTCTTTATGCAACATAGAAAGCAAGTTAGGGATGAGTAATGATACGTCTCTTGGACCTTATATGGTTAGTGGAACCAACTTGCATAATAGTCAACATACTTGTTATAGACAAGGTAAATATGACATATGGCATAGTAGTAGCTAAGTATAAGCTTAACCGTGTTGTGCTTGACTTAGTTGAACAAAGAATTCAATATTGTGACATAGTAGTCAACCTCTAGGTTGAACCATACGTACCAGATCGAATGAATGATGAGGAATAGTAGAGGCTCATTCCTAGACAGAAAATGTTGACTACCTCGGGGCCATTAGGCATGGCACAAGCCGGGACTATACCTTGTGTAAGTCCTCGTTGAATTAGATAATAGACAATTAAACATAATAATTGGACATCACTACTAGATAGTGCATGGCATTTGGACACATATGCATTAGCCATTTAATTGCTCATTCATGCGATAGAATAGTTTCATATATGTTATCTAATATAGTAAATTGGAGGCATAGTAGTGCTAGAACTTTAAATTCTCGCAAATTATCCATGCTTTCCTACTAGTCATTTCATTCTACTTATACCTCAGCTGACCTAGTGGTGTAATTCGCTTTTCTCGGCTGCTTACCCACTGGGAACTATTTATTAATAGTTCTCACTCCCATGTGTTTGTTATTTTTTATTTTCAGAGCCATCCACTGCTGGAGAGGTTAGGAAGCGTGGCAAGGAAGTCGCGTCTAGCTAGAGCCTTTTGGGAGTTGCCTGCATAGGTGGACACCTTTCTTCTGTTTACCTTGAGAGGTGTACTTGACCATTGTATAGAGACTACCCTATGATTCCCAATGTATTCTTTTTTGGGTGGTGACTTGGTGTATATTATTTTGGAGATAGTTGTACTCTTTATCATTTTATTTTGTTGTGATCCTTTAGTAATTATTGTTTCTCTACTTAGTTTTATATTTTTGCCATGATTACCATATTAGGATTATATTTCTTGTTCTATTCTTTAGATGTTTTGTAGTAGGCGTGTCACGCCCCGCGACCCGCCTATTTGGTCTAGTTCGACTACGCCAACAACGCCGAACGGACAGGGTTTCCCCTATATCGCAGACAGAGTCTTCCCTGTACGTTCCAGGCGTCGCAATCAATATAATGTACGAAGTTCAAACCAGGAACACATTTCAATCCAGGATTGCATAAAGAAGTATCAAAAACATAAAACTACTTGCTATTACAAGCATTCACTCTCAAAGTCCACATAATACAATTTGTTTATATTGAACTTCCAAAATACAATCCGATTATTACAATTACTTATGTACAAGTTTTAGTACATCATGTTCTTTTCATTTCATTCTACCCCTAGGCTATGCCGACTTGTAGTACCGCTATCTCTGGTCTCTAGGTAGGGCGCTATCTACGGAGCTACGCTCTTGCCTCGCACCGCTGCGCCGCCGCGCCGCCGCGCCGCTCACGTGCAAACCTGTAACACCCCAAAACAATGTGGGGTGAGAACCAACTCCATGGTTCCCAGTGGGTATGGCCACCCAAAGGAAGAGCTCGACCAATAGGCCCAAGGAGGCACTCAATCATGTTAGTCCAAAAACATCTATAGATATATATATCATTATGTTATAATGCAACTAACTGATATTATGCCTCGCAACATGCAGTATGAACATTATGCAACAACTAGTAGATCTATTGATACTACTTTCAGTTTGGCTAGTCTTAGCTCACGTCATTCATCTCTAAGGTTTCTACTACCTTAGGTTCACGATTCGAGTTCAACTTGCTCATAAGGTCACTATTACCTTATCTCTTGCCTCTATCACTAGCTTATAAGGTCTCTATTACCTCAACAAAGCTATCCACTCGACTCGGCCTTGAGTCAATCATCCGCGGACTACCACGTACTGGTTGCACCTCAGCCTACCGCCCTCCGTGACTTAGCCTCATAGCGGCGAAATCGTCGCGCACGCTGAACAGGCTCAAGTCACCTGGCGGTCTGATCCACAATCGGCTTAACCATCTGGTGGCGAAATCGTCGCACACGCCGAACCATGGTTCAAGCCTCCGGGTGGTGAACACTGTACACACACCCAATCCACCTTGGTATCAACCTCGGCGGCGAAATCGTCGCACACGCCCTAGCCTTGATACCGAGGTCATCTCAAGCCTGGGGATTCCGAAATCCACTTCCACAGGTCAAGAGTTCATATCCAACCGTATGCTGTCGACCTATCTAGGTTCGACCCAAAACATCCTAGTGGCCGCTCCACTATCCTCAACAACCTAGGTTCCAACACTCTAGGTTCTATATCATTCATGTCCGATTATATTTATTAACACTAGGTTCAATGTCATTCCTGTTCAACCTATGTTCACGACACTAGGTTGGATGCCACTCACCTAGATCTATTTAATTCTAGGTTCATTCACAACCTATGTTCTTTAACGCTAGGTTAGATGCCACTCAATCTACTCGACATCCTAGTTGTCCAATGTCGAGTTCTCTACTCACTCTAGAGTCATCGATCCAGTTCACATGCATATCCTCACAATACTAATCATGCATTCATGCAATTATCTAGCATTTATATAGCATGCTCATCATGCATTCTAGCATCTCTACATTATGTCATTAACAAGCATTCTTTTAGTATTAACTACATGCATCATCTAGCATTTATATGCATCAACATGAAATCACATTTCGCTTAGACATAAAGGCGACCTAGTCACTTCGGTGAGCACAACCCACCTCGATTCGCTCTCGGATTGCTTGTCGACACTTGCAATTGGCCTTCCGTGGCACTCGGCACCCGGTTTGGCTCGATCTCGCCAACGCTCAACAACCGTGCGTCCCCTCGCAGATCCGGGTATTAAAGGTCTTTAGCTAGACGCCACGATGCCTGGAAACCATTTTCATGATTTATGGAAGTCGCCTCGGCCTTCTAGGTGGAAACAAAGCTAAATCGCTCGTTTCTTCAATATCATCGCGTAGGCTCGATGAATTGCCGAACCGACTTTGCCAACGCGTTCGTATACCTAACAATTAGGTTTACAGAGGGTCAATTGAGATCAAACCCTTAGGTTTACAAAAACCCCAACTTGAAGCCCTAGATGCTATTATTAGCAAGAATACACTAAATCGATCCTTGATCCATGCAAATAGCAACTAGTTAGCATCTAGAAACCTATCTAGATGAAATCCTAGGGCATTCAAACCAACTATCAAAGATCTACCATGAGAGGGATCAAGCTTACCTCCCCAAGCCTCTCCAACGGTCAAGGAAGGAGACGAAGAAGATGGAGAGCCCTTCCTCAAGCTTCTTCTCCTCCAAATCCTTCTCCTTCTTCTATCTTGAAGAGAGAGCTTAGAGAGAGAAAGAGAGCTTAGAGAGAGAGAGAGCATTAGGGTGAGAGGGTTGGGAGAGAAATGAGAGAAGAGAGAGAGGAAACCCTCTCTTAGCCCCTCATGTGTCCAAATTGCATAAAACCCCCTCCACTTCTCACCTTTTGCACAGCCTTGCATTGGGCAGATTCGAGCTACGGGAATCGGTCTCCCTACGGAAGGACCGGTCCCCGAGAGCAAATCCTGCGGGCAGAGGGCTCTGCCCCTTTTTACTCGTACGGGGACCGGTCCTTCGGCTGAGGGACCGGTCCCCGAGAGCAGAATTCCTGGCAGACTCCAGTCTGCCATTTCCCACGCTTACGGGGACCGGTCCTCCAGCTGAGGGACCGGTCCCCGAGAGCATAAATCCTGCACTTTGCAGAATTCTCCAGCTTGTTCTCGGAGGCCTTCCTCAATGCACTTTCGACCTCTTTGATGCTTTCGGCCTTTTCGAAGCATGCCCAACCAACAACAGGTCGATTTCGAGCGAAGTTCAACTCTCGCATTTTGAGGATTCAGGTCTTTACATCCTCCCCTCCTTAAAAAGAGTTTCGTCCTCGAAACTCACTCACTTCAACCCAATTCACCCCTCAATTTGACTTATCGAGTAATAGAGGGTTCCAATGCACTCTCGCACTTCGGAGTGGCCTTTTTACTCATCGAAATTATCTAAAGGTCCACTACGGAGGATGTGAGACTAAATGCACTCACATTCGTCATGTGTAACTTGAAAAGTGCATTACCATTCTGCAAAGAATCACTCTTTGCATTACACGTCCAATCGGGAATTCGCTCCGATTCAATCACCGGCATTACCTAAAAGCAATATTGTTGGTGCATCGACCCATCGTGAGTGCTCCAATCCCAACTGGATCCTTCCTCTACTGCGAGATGGTCCACTCTGGCACATCTCGAATCTCAATCCACTTGAGAGCACTATCCTCAAGCTCCAATTCTCATGTGGCTATCCATTAGCTCAATGTCTCACTAGAGCATTTCATCCTTTGCCATCATAAGCCACGATTAACCCGACTTCGAATTCGTTCCTACAACGAATTTACACGAACACTCCGTTCGTGAATCTAAGTCGAACTCATCCACAGAGTTATCGGCTAAACCGATTACGTCGGCTTTCACAGGTGGACAAACGGTCACCAATACTACGTAGGCCTACGGCCTAAACCTGTCTCAACTACACATGGCGTCTCTCGCTCGCAACGTAGACCCAATTATTATTGGGCGAGATTCTCATTGGAGAATTCGCACACACTCCAACCAGGAGCAACCACAACCCTAAACCACTATAAGTCCTCGGGTTGGGTCACTACACACTCTGTGTATCCTCGATCCTACGATCCAACACGTGGCAATCCACGCTCCCGGGTCTAAGCTCGGACTATCGTCCTGACCAAAACTCTGCCCTATCGGTAGGTACTGGGCCGCTGTCACTCACAGCTGACTGCGCCTGCCCAAAGGGCCCAGGCTCCACAGTCCGCAAATGGTCCAGGCACGGGTCGTCCCCAAGCGATACCCGCCGTCATCGTCCTATACGATATACTCTATCGAGTCACACGTAACACTACCGGCTCCTATGCACCTAATGCGAGCCATCAGCCCTACGAGTGATCCATGGCCCGCTTCACACTTAGCAATGCTACAGTGCTACTACCATCACACTCTCTCGGCTGTATCACATCTGCACTCTACGAGTAACCACACTCGAGCGCTCTTCACAAGCTCGGCATTAGGCAACTTTGCCTAAGCGCACTAACGACACAGGCACAACTCGTCTATCCTAGTGCTTGTACTCGGCCACTAACCAGCTACTCTCTCAATAGTGATCCTACTCTCACTGTTCGATCTACCTGAACGGTATCCGAAATTCTCAGACTATTTGGGTATCCACAAGCATCAAGGTCTAACTCTCGCAATCCCTTATCCATTGCCTTGAGAGTCACCTCACCATTTTCAGGTTTACCACGAGTCCCACTCCTCGTCCAAGAACCATTACTAGCCATTTGCTAGTACGACTTGGCTCTCTACCTGCTCTAGCAGGCGCCACACTTTCAAAATGCAAGCATGCCCGGGTATCTCCCTACCTGCCCAATAGGTCCCTACTATGCAATGTATAAATAGTAGCAACTGACCATAGGATAAATGCATGCCATGCATCAACTCTACATCATGGAAAAGCACATGCTTACTCCAACTAACTCATACCTGCAATGGCATCGTCAGTAGCTGCAGATTCCACAACTTGGATCGCGTATCCATGGCCACTTAGCGCTCGCCGCGAACCCTCCGGCTGCATTGTCCTCAACGGCCGCTCTCCTGACCATGTCGCAGGTGGCACACCTGCAGGCTGTCCCGGAGAAGAAAAAACTGTTGCCAGTGTCAAGGCCCGGCTATTACCTTCCGGACACTCGTCCCGTGTATGGCCCGGCCGCCCACACCTGAAGCACTTGCCCTCTCGCTGGTCACACTGTTGTGGGTAATGAGGGCCTCCACAAATAACACATATCGCCAAGGACCAAATGCGGTATGTCACCGGAGCTCAGGATCGCTAGCGCGAACTCATCGAAGTCCGTTCAGAACTTGAATGACCATCGTGTCCACTCACTGGCCGTCCTTTCCCCTTTTCCTTGTAATACGCCTCGCGCTCCTCCCGCAGAGATGCGTCGCCTTGTTCTATCCACAGGGCCCGATCCAGGATTTCAGCAAAAGTCTGTAACTTAAGTATAAGCACAGCTTTGTAAAGATCCGGCCGAAGTTCACGCACAAAGCAGTCAGCCTTATCCTTGTCATCCCGTACCACGTTCGGGATACAATGCACAATACGGGAGAACTCTCGCTCGTATTGCCTGACCAAGCGGTCTCCTTGCCGCAGCTTCCGGAACCTCTCCTGAAGCTTTCACTTTTCGCTATCGGGGAAATAAGTCGAAAACACCAATCCCCGAAACTCTTCCCAAGTCATAGGAGGGAGACTAGGTGATCGATCCCGCTTAACGCCTTTCCACCACACCTTCGTCGATTGTCTCAGATAGTGCACGGCTAGGTTTACCTTGTCCCGCTCCAACGTGTACAGATCCTCGAAGAGAGTTTCCATGGAATCAATCCACATCTCCACGATCCACGGATCTGCGTCCTTTCCATCAAAAGTAGGTAGATCAAACTTCGTGAAAGCCATGAGGGCCGCCAAAGCTCGTTCCCTCTCCGCCTCCACCTCTGAACTAGCAGGAGTCAGATCACCCGACCCCGACGGGAACATCTCCGCCGTAACTCCCGGTCGTACATGACGAGCCGAAGCTGGTGCGGTCGCCAACTGATCCACCGTTTCTTGGAGTCTTTTTATTCGCTCCTCCTGGCGCATGGCAGCCTCCTGCTGACGCTGCACCACATCAGCTTGTTGCCTCATCACTTCCATGAGTGTGGCCAACTGATCACGAAGCTTCAAGCCTCCGCTCGCGTCGGTTTGCTCAGGGACACCACTTGTCCCCTCCCGCGCCGATCTGTACGAAGATCACCTACGCGGTGCCATCGCTTCCTGAAACAGGACAACTCGATTAGCACTCGACCCTCAGGGTCAAAGACGAGACCATTAACAACGACTCAAGAGTCAATCAGGCGAAAGTCGCGGAAGGTCGTCTATTCTCATCACTAGGTTTTATGTTGTTGTACGCCAACGTGAACATCCTCAGCTGAGAATAAACCACAAATCGAGTCTACCTCTAATATCCGTCTTAGAGGTTTCGACACAATCCAATCTATTAATCTTTCGCCATAAGTCACAAGTCCTCGTCTCTCACGAGCCTTATTCTCCTATGGTTTTACTATCCTAGGGTCTCCTAGGTTCATCTAAATCATTTTTCCATTCTCTACTTGTAAGGTACCGGACTTATAAAACTATGAAGTTACGGTGTATATTTAAATGGTTCCGGTGAGGTTGCAGTGGAATGTAACATATCGGATTTTAAATATAAAAGTGAAAATAAATAAAAATAGTATGAGATACTATTTTTATTGGATTTAGAGAAGTGAAATATAAGTTGGGAATGACCTGTGCTGAAATCGGAGCGAAAAAAGAAGATTTAGAATTTTCTGTAAGAAACAGGACAGATAAATTAGCAGAAAATGCACAGTGTCAGAAAATTATGAAAATTGGCAGAGATGTCAGAAATATTTTTATGAGGCTAGATTTAAAGTTTCATATTTTTCTGACACCCGTAGAGCGAGAAATAAAAATCTGATAGCTATCTGATAAAGATTGCAGTTCGGGATAGTTTTCGGTGACCAAACGAGGTCAAAACTGAAATATTAAAATTTTTTTGGACTTATTAAGTAAAACCGAGTATGCCTGTCAAATTTGAGCGAAAATGGACATTCGGAAGGGCTCCAACCAAATTTATCAGATTTCAAGCTACCCGTAGTGAATAGTGTATGGTTGAGGGGCAAAATGGTAAAAAGGGTTTTAAACCCCTTTTCTTCTTCTTCCTCCTCAACCGAATGCAACACACACACACACACACACGCATCAGACGCACACACGCATGGAGCAAGGGAGAGAGAGAACTTCCCTTTCTCTCTCTAAATCTCTCTCAAAATTAAGGAAATTGGTGCAGATTGAAGTTTGGAAATGGATCGTCTTCATCTTCTCCATCTTCTCCATGGTTTGAAGCAAGTTTTGAGGTGAGCTTTTTGAGCCCTCTCATGGTAGATCTCTAGATATGTGGTTTTGATCTCTAGAAATGGATTTAGAGGAATCCTAGCAAGCTATCTAGATGATTGATGCTTAATTCGTGAAGGGATTTGGTGATTTTCTTGCATAGTTGTAACCTAGGGTTCAAAATGTAATTTTTGGAAATAGTTGGGTTTGATCTCAATTAACCCTCCGTAAATCTAATTGCTAGGTAACGAAACGCGTTGGCGAAGACGATGGCAATCCGAGCGAGCGTTACAATAAGTTTATTAAGAAATCGGACTTTAGGCTTCGTTTCTTCAGCCTTGGAGGGCCGAGCGACTTGTAAATCATAGAAAACGGATTTGAAGCCACCGTGGCATATAACACGAGACCTTTTATTTTCTGAGATCTGGCATAAATCGGAGATCATTTGGGTGGTCGCGGCGAGAGTTCGAGCCAAACCTGGGTCGCGGGTGTTGCGGGCGGCCGATTGTCAGTGATCTACAAGTCAATCGGAGAGTAATTAAGGTGGGTTGTGCTTACCGAACGCTAGGTCCCCCTTCATGTCTAAGAAAAATTAACAGGAATCCCATATTGATGCATAATAAACTGCTAAACAGGCCTGTAGGTGATGCATTAATGTAAATAAGCATGATGGATGATGCACGTTCAGTGATGTAAATAATCATCTAGGATAATATAAATGTAAATATTAATGTAGGTGCAATGTAAAATGATCTAGAGATCATAGAATACATGATTCAGCATCGTGCGAGATTTATCTATGCGATTGTGAACTAGATGAATGCTGCGATTAGACCAACTAGGATGTCGAACTAGATCGAGTGGCATCTAACCCTAGTGTTAAAGAACATAGGTTGTAATGAATCTAGAGTTATGTGAACTAGATCGAGTGCATCTAACCTAGTGTTAAAGAACATAGGTTGTGAATGAATCTAGAGTCATGTGAACTAGATCGAGTGGCATCTAACTCTAGTGTATAAAACATTAGGTTGGACATGAATGACAAATGAACCTAGTGTTGTTGAACCTAGAATGAATCATGATGTCATCTAACCTAGTGTTAAAGGACATAGGTTATGGATTGAATCTAGGAGTTAAGTAAACCTAGGTTATGTTGATAGAGACGTTGAACTCGAGTCAATTGGACTAGGGTGAATAAGGACAGTTGGACCTGAGATAGGTCAATTACTTATGGTTTGAAAACCAACCCTTGAGCGATATGAAGTGGATTCCGAATCCCTAGTGATTTGGCCGGCGCATAGAGCGGTGGAAATTGTTGTAAAGAGATGGCAAGCGAATCCTAACTGTAGGTATCTGTGGTTCTCCTCTGCCTGGCAGTGATTCAACGAGTAGTGTGGTTCTCCTCGCCCGGGGTGCCATGAGAATAAGCTGGAATTGGGTATGTGTGGTTCTCCTCGCCCATTAGCTTATTCAGATGTTGTCGCCTAGATTGACTTGAACTTGCTGGGTAAAGAGGATATGGGTGCCGTTGCAAATTGACTAAGTCACGATTTCTTGAACCATATGTTGGGTGAGGTGCGATTAGTTCGCCGCCAGATGGCTAAGTCATGACTTGAGTTGTTGTTGGGTTCGATGCGATGAGTTCGCCACCAGATGGTTAAGTCAGATTTGCGGTAGGCTGTGACGGCAGCCAGGCTGATGTGCAGCCAGTGCGCGGACTATCCGCGGATGATTGACTTGAGGCCGAGTCGGGTGGTTAGCTTGATTAGGTTAATAGAAACCTTATAAGCTAGTGATAAAGGTAAGAGCTAAAGTTAGCAAAGTAAATGTAGAATTAACATATCTACTAGTTGTTTATATAGATGCATAGTTGCATAATATTCCTGTTGCATATTGTGAGGCAAAGCATGATATATGTTAGTTGCATTTAAATTATGATTTCATATTTATCTATTGAACTAACGTGTTGTTGCCTCCCTTGGACCTATCGGTCGAGCTCTTCCCTTGGGTGGCCGTATCCACTGGGAATCATGGAGTTGGTTCTCACCCCACGTTGTTTTGGGGTGTTTCAGATTCGCACGTGAGCGGCGCGGCGGCGCGAGGAAAGGGCGTGGAGCCATAGATAGCGCCCTACCCAGAGACCAGAGATAGCAATACCCCGTCGACATAGCCTAGGGTTTTGGGGAATGAAAAGAATACAATGTATTAATTTGTAATAAGCAAATGATGTAATAACTTAATTGCATTTGGGAGTTGGATGTAAAGTAAATGTATTATTGTGAATGCATGTAATAATATAGAATGTGTTATGTTGTGATACTTTCCTTATGCAATCATGATTGATATTTGTTCTTGGTTGGAACCCTTGTAATGTTCATTGTATTGATTGCGACGCCTAGGACGTACAGGGGAAACTCTGTCCGTTCGGCGGTCTGTCGACGCGCCCGGACTCGGCCAAATAGGCGGGGCTCGGGGCGTGACACTACTTTATGCTCTGATACCATCTTCTGTCACGCCCCGCGACCCGCCTATTTCGTTGACTTCGACTACGCCAACAGCGCCGAACGGATAGGGTTTCCCCTGTACCGTGGACAGAGTCTCCCCTGTACGTTCCAGGCATCACAATCAATACAATTTACGAAGTTTCAACGAGGAACACATTTCAATCCAGGATTGCATAAAGAAGTATCAAAAATATAAAACTACTTGTTATTACAAGCATTCACTTTCAAAGTCCACATAATACAATTTGATTACATTGAACTTCCAAAATACAATCCGATTATTACAATTACTTATTTACAAGTTGTACATCATGTTCTTTTCATTTCCTTCTACCCCTAGGCTATGCCGACTCGGGGTACCGCTATCTCTGGTCTCTAGGTAGGGCGCTATCTACGGAGCTACGCCCTTGCCTCACGTCGCCGCGCCGCTCACGTGCAAACCTGTAACACCCTAAAACAACGTGGGGTGAGAACCAAATCCATGGTTCCCAGTGGATACGGCCACCTAAGAGAAGAGCTCGACCAATAGGTCTAAGGAGGCACTACAATCATGTTAGTCCAAAAACATCTATAGATATATATATATTATTATGTTATAATGCAACTAACAGATATTATGCCTCGCAACATGCAGTATGAACATTATGCAACAACTAGTAGATCTATTGATACTACTTTCAGTTTGGCTAGTCTTAGCTCATGTCATTCATCTCTAAGGTTTCTACTACCTTAGGTTCACGATTCGAGTTCAACTTGCTCATAAGGTCACTATTGCCTTATCTCTTGCCTCTATCACTAGCTTATAAAGTCTCTATTACCTCAACCAAGCTATCCACTCGACTCAGCCTCGAGTCAATCATCCGCGGACTACCGTGTACTGGCTGCACCTTAGCCTACCGCCCTTCGTGACTTAGCCCCATAGCGGCGAAATCGTCGCACACGCTGAACAGGCTCAAGGCACCTGGCAGCCTGATCCACAATCAGCTTAACCATCTGGCAGCGAAATCGTAGCACACGCCCAGCCATGGTTCAAGCCTCCGGGTGGTGAACACTGTACACACACCTAATCCACCTTGGTATCAACCTCGGTGGCGAAATCATCGCAAACGCCCTAGCCTTGATACCGAGGTCATCTCAAGTCCTGGGATTCCGAAATCCACTTCCACAGGTAAGGGTCCATATCCAACCCTATGCTGTCGACCTATCTAGGATCGACCCAAAACATCCTAGTGGCCACTCCACTATGCTCAACAACCTAGGTTCCAATACTCTAGGTTCTATACCATTCATGTCCGACCTGTGTTTATTAACACTAGATTCAATGTCATTCCTGTTCAACCTATGTTCACGACACTAGGTTGGATGCCACTCACCTAGATCTATTTAACTCTAGGTTCATTCACAACCTATGTTCTTTAACGCTAGGTTAGATGCCACTCAATCTATTCGACATCCTAGTTGTCCAATGTCAAGTTCTCTACTCACTCTAAAGTCATCGATCCAGTTCACATGCATATCCTCACAATGCTAATCATGCATTCATGCAATTATCTAGCATTTATATAACATGCTCATCATGCATTCTAGCATCTCTACATTACGTCATTAACATGAATTTTTTTAGTATTAACTACATGCATCATCTAGCATTTATATGCATCAACATGACATCACATTTCGCTTAGACATAAAGGCGACCTAGTCGCTTCGGTGAGCACAACCCATCTCCATTCGCTCTCCGATTGCTTGTCGACACTTGCAATCGGCCTCCCGCAGCACTCGACACCCGGTTTGGCCCGATCTCGCCAACGCTCAACAACTGTGCGTCGCCTAGCAGATCTGGATATTAACGGTCTTCAGCTAGACGCCAGGATGCCCGGAAACCATTTTCATGATTTATGGAAGTCGCCTCGGCCCTCCAGGCGGAAACGAACCTAAATCGCCCGTTTCTTCAATATCTTCGCGTAGGCTCGACGAATCGCTGAACCGACTTCGCCAACGCGTTCGTATACCTAGCAATTAGGTTTATAGAGAGTCATTTGAAATCAAACCCTTAGGTTTACAAAAACCCCAACTTGAAGCCCTAGATGCTACAATTAGCAAGAATACACTAAATAGAGCCTTGATCCATACAAATAGCAACTAATTAGCATCTAGAAACCTATCTAGATGAAATCCTAGGGCATTCAAACCAACTACCAAAGATCTACCATGAGAGGGATCAAGCTTACCTCCCCAAGCTTCTCCAACGGTCAAGAAAGGAGACGAAGAAGATGGAGAGCCATTCCTCAAGCTTCTTCTCCTCCAAATCCTTCTCCTTCTTCTACCTTGAAAAGAGAGAGAGAAGAGAGAGCTGAGAGAGAGAGAGAGCATTAGGGTGAGAGGGTTGGGAGAGAAATGAGAGAAGAGAGAGGGAAAACCCTCTCTTAACCCCTCATGTGTCCAAATTGCATAAAACACGCTCCACTTCTCACCTCTTGCACAGCCCTGCACTGGGCAGATTTGAGCTACGGGGACCGGTCTCCCTACGGAGGGACCGGTCCCCGAGAGCAAATACTGCGGGCAGAGGGCTCTGCCCCTTTTCACGCGTACGGGGACCGGTCCTCGGCTGAGGGACCGGTCCCCGAGAGGAGAATTCCTGGCAGACTCCAGTCTACCATTTCCCACGCTTACGGGGACCGGTCCTCCAGCTGAGGGACTGGTCCCCGAGAGCATAAATCCTGCACTTTGCAAAATTCTCCAGCTTGCTCTCAGAGGCCTTACTCAATGCACTTTCGACCTCTTTGATGCTTTCGGCCTTTCCGAAGCATACCCAACCAACAACAGGTCGATTTCGAGCGAAGTTCAACTCTTGTATTTCGAGGATTCGCGTCCTTACAAGGCGCCTTGTGCACTGTAACATTTCGAACCCCTATCGTGTGATGCCCAGCTTCCGTCGAAACTAATGAAGCGCGGAGTTGGACGAGTTAGAAAGGTCCACAAAGTGTTTAAAACGCTTTGAAATGAGTTGCATAGGGGTTGGAGGACCCAAGAGAGCTAGTTGGGAAGGTTGCAGCTCGAAATTTGCAACTTTTGCGCTTGGGGTCCGGACCCTGCACAGGGTCCGGACCTCGTAGCCGAAATTTTCTAGTGCTGGCAGCCTTGTTTTGGTGAAAGTGGAGGGGGCTTTTTGCATATGTGTAAGTGTGTGTATGTATATGTTGGATGTGAAAGTTTTGAGAAGCCCAAGGATCTATCTAGATTGTATCTATCACCTAGAGGGGGGTGAATAGGTGTAACGGTCAAAAACCACAAATCTCGATGCNTGTACCGGTACACTTTGCAAATTTTCGCCATTTCGGGTTTTGCAAAGTTCCGATGCACTTTCTAATCCGTTAGACAAAGATATTATGATTCTAATGTCTACAACTAAGTATGAATCACTATAATCATGAATTAACACATTACCTGGACATCGTGATTCACGGTGAGTTATTTTCCAACTTCTTCGAAATCTTGAATTCTTCGATCTTCGACAACACGCACCGATTCTTCAAGACTCCGACTCACTTCACGAAACTTGCCAACACACAAGACTTAACAGGATGGTTTAGTGCTTAACCTCCATTTACTTACACGCCAACCACACTAAGGTTTCCCTCTCTCTCTCTTTAAGACTTTTCTCTCTCTCTCTTTCTGTCTCTAGAGTTTGGGCAAGAGAGGGCTTTGGAAGAGCTTGGGTTGGAGAAGAAGCTTCCTACACGGTGGAGGCTAGCTTGAGCAAGAGCTTTGGAAGTAAAGCTTGGAACCTAAGGTACGTTTCCATTGTTTTAAGCTAGGGTTTAGCTTTTTGCTTCTAGTAGTAGCATCTAGAGGTTTCTATGGTAGTTTTCTCCATACTTCTCCATGTGTTAGGGGTGTGTTTGGAGAAGATAACATTGTATAGGGTTATATTGGGGTTTATATTAGGGTTTGGTTCAAATGAGATCCAAATGAGGGGTTGATCTCTTGTAACCCTAATTGGTAGGTTTTCTGACGCGTTGGTAAACTCGGATCGGCGATCCGACGAGTCTACGCAGAGAAAGCGAGGAAAAAGCTTGTTTTGGCTCAGTTTTGTCGCAGTCGGATGAAATAGGTGTCTAAAAATCACGAGAATTGAATCGTAGCATCTCGGCATTCCTACAAGGTGGGGGTGCTATCCGAAATCTCTGAATTTTCTATTATGTCTATGTTACCTTCATTTGAGCATATATGCATAGTAGAAATCATGCATCATAGGGCTATGAGATATGTGTTTATGGTTGAGAATCATTTGTATGCTTCTAGGCTAGAGAACATATGAATTGAACTGGACCATGTGTGTTAGAACCCTATGATTGTGTGATGTGGACTATGACAATAGTAAACAAAGGTGACATTGACATTAGCGGACAAGATTGGCACCAAGAACATGAATGGGTAAACAAGGTTAAACCTATTATAGCATTGTGGCAAGTGTGGCCTAGATCATTGTGACATGTCGAACTATAATATTAGTGACATTATGACATTATGGCAAGAGTAGCCAAGTAAGTGATTACTAAACAAGGTATGAACCTATTGTGACATTGTGGTATCGAGGCAAGAGTGGCCTTGGGCTTTGTAGTATTGTGGCATTGGGGCTTATAGCAGGTGTGGCTACGCATTCGGGTTCGGGCGTGTCGAACAGACGCCGAACGGACAGCACTTCCCTTGTTCGCCCAAGGCTCAACAACAGATCGAGTACAAGAATTTACCCAGAAATTTAAATTATATATGTACGCAATCAACGAAGGGCACAACTTGCGCCTACAACTAAGAGCAAGTAATCCACAAGTATCAACAAGTGAAAAAAAGAGAGAACTACTAACTATTATATCACATTTGCATTCTTTTTATATTTACATCTTTCCCAAAATGAATGCATGTTCATCTCAATTACATCATTAGCTCTTCCAAAAACATAAAGCATCTAGATACAAAATGGTACTCTAATGCATAAAAGGAAGCTACTATACTACTGCTCGGGTGCAATGCCTTTGGCGCGATCCTCGCCCGTCGCGCCCACACTCGGCCCTGCAGTAAAGTGGGGTGAGAACTATCTTCCATTGTTTTCAGTGGGTTCAGCCGCCGACTCCGCCGATCTCTGCACTAGGTCCAAGTGGGCAAAAGTAATAACTAGATAGATAGATAGATATCCAAAGCAGTTAATGACATAATAGAAAAACTATGCTACTATGCCCATAATCACAAGTAATGAATGCATGCATCATTTAGTAAAGGTTTACTATCATGCTACTATGTCCAATCATGTCCAATAAGCGATGTTCAATGACAATGCTATTCTTTCATTTACCCAATCCTTGGCGAATCCCTTGGGTTCGCCCACGACTCACATCATCATCCCATAGGGTAAGGAGACTCAACTCGCTCTCGAACCCGGGATTGTCTGCGGACATCAACTCTGTCCCGATCGCCCGACACTTCGGAGTACTCGACAACATGGAAGGCTATACCACCCTGGATGGCTATACCACCCCAATAACAGACCGTGAGCTTGATCTATCCTCTCCACTTGAGGACACCCTACGAACTAGGGCCAACAACTCTCTCGGAACTCACCTATTCCAACATTCATGCATAAGTGCTTAGCTATACTAAGTTCTTTGTTCACGAGTCATTCACTAGGGAATCCACCTATCCCTATGTTCAAGTACCACTAATGTCATAATACACTACATTAGATGCCACTTGTTTTGTTCACATATCAATTATATGCCACTCGTTATATCACTAATCATCATCGAGTTCATCTCTTTCCTTTAGCACTATAGGATTCAATGTTCCGACCCCATCCTTACCTATCTAATTTACCAAGTATTCAACTCACACTAGGTTATTATTTAGAAAGCATAAGGAGAAGGTATCACAATGCAATCCTACAATGCATATGCAAGAGATGAAATTTCATATGTTCTAAGACATAAAAAGGAGCCCGGTTACTTCGGGATGACACCCCCCACCTTTCGAAGATCTTTTACGTCGTGAAGGTCCTAAAAATACTCCTCGGCACTTGCTTCCTCGATGTCTCAGCCTCCTAGGTCGAAACAAAGCTCAGATGGCCTTGTTTTGCTAATAACTTCTCACCCACTCGACGAATCGCAAATCCAACTTTGCGAATGTGTTTAGACACCTATCAATTAGGTTAAGAGACCATCAATTGAGATCAAACCCCTCTATTTAACAAAGCCCCAAATTGGAGCCCTATGTTTGCAACTATGCAAAACCATTCAATCAAAACCCTAGATTCTAACTCTAAACACTTGTTAAGCATGCTAGGGGTCCATTTGACCCATTTATAAGGCTAGAAATCCAAAACCCTAGGTTTTACTATGCTAGGGTTTAGTAGCTTACCTCTTGAGCTACTCCAATGGGATGAAGAGGGAGAGAGGAAGGTGGTGGAGATGATCTCCTCCAAGCTCTCCTCCTTCTTCTTCTTCTCCTTCTTCTTCTTCTTCTCTTTTTTTTCTTTCTAGAGAGAGAGAGGGAGAGAGAATATGAGTGTGAGGGTGGAAATGACAGAGGGAGAGAGAGCCCTTTGCTCTCTATACTCTCTAACTAAGGCATAATTGCAGCCAAGCCCCTCAACTTTATCCCTCTCGACCTGCCCAGTCTGGGCAGTTTTCGCGCATGGGAACCGATCCCTCTACGAGAGGACCAATCCCCGAGAGCACACCAGGTAGGGAGAAAACTCTCTGCCAGCTTCTACGCGTATGGGGACCAGTCTGGTCCCTCCTTCTGGAGACCGGTCCTCGAGAGCAATGCTCTCGCAGGACACTTATGGGAACCGGTCTCCCCCTAAGGGTCCGGTCCCCGAGAGACCGGTCCGCCCTCCAGAGACCGGTCCCCGAGAGCAACAATGGTGCGCAGAGGGTTTTCCCTATGCACCAAGCTTACGGGAACGGGTCCCTCATACCAGGGATCGGTCCCCGAGAGCTGAATCTGCCAAGTGCAGATTTTTGCACTATTAGCTCTCGTGGACTCCAACTTCAATGCACTTTTGGTGCTTTAGACATCTTCGGCTTTTCCGAAGCATACCCACTCGACAATTAGTCGATTCTGGACAAAGTACAACTCTCGAATTTTGAGAATTCACTTCCTTACAGTATCAGAGCGGTGAAAGTAAAAGTCTAGGATGGACTTAGGGACCTTAGGATTGAAGACCTTAGGGACCTTAGAAAACCTATAACGTGAACTCGGTTATTAAGGAAGCTAAGTGATTCGGTTTGTTGTTAATACGTCTCTAAAAGGAGTTAGAGGTGGATTCAAGCGTTTATTTGTTTTCTACTTAAGGAATTATGTAGGGCGGCCGACTACATAATAACGAGAGTTGAGAATGAGTATGCTTGATTGCTTTCGCATGATTTGGTAGTTGATTGGAACGTATAGTTGCGATGTGTGTCACGTGTGTCGAGTACTAATGTGTGTGCTGCGTTTCAGGCCGTGATAGCACCACCTCGACGTTCGACGAGATCCACTCCGGCATTGCCTCGGGAGGAGCCCGAGCAGTCAGGATCGGATGAAGTGCGTGAGTTGCGAGCCCAAGTAGCGGCTTTGGCCGGGGCTATGCAGCGGCAGGGGGAGTAGATTGGGAGGCTCCACGAGTTGGTGGCTCGACAGGCGGCGGCGGCTACATTTGTACCTCAGGACTCGCCTGCACCTGTGGCGCCTCTCCTGTGGCGGCGGTGGCACTGTGACGGCTATTCCTCCAACGGCTTCGGGTTCTTCGGCTCTTGAACCCGATGCGCTTGAGGCCGAGCAGGAGCAGCCGTTGGCGGTGTTGACGGCCTTTAAGCCGCTCAACCCTCCGACTTTCAAGGTGATGATAAAGACCCTTGGGTTATGAAGGCGTGGCTTACCGCTATGGAGGCGTTATTCGAGGATATCTACACCCTCGAGAGAGATAAAGTTCACCTGGCGGCTCACTGTTTCGAGGGGTCGGCTCGATTGTGGTGGACGCGGGTGAAGAAAAGCCGGTCATTGGAGCTTTCATCCATGACTTGGGAGGCGTTTCGGGAGCTGTTACTTATGGAGTATTTTCCCGAAAGTGACAAGCAGAAGATAAAGGAGGACTTTCGCAAGTTGAGGCAAGGAAGCCGATCGATGCGGGAGTATGAAAAGGAGTTCTCACACATAGTGAATTGTGTTCTAGTCTTGGTTCATGGTGACCGGGACCGAGCGGAGGTCTTCGAGAGTGGGTTGCGGCCGGAGATATTTAAGGTTATTCATGCCTTTCGGTTAAAGACCTATGAGGATGTGCTTGATCGCGAGTTGTTGGTGGAGCGCGGTAATGCTATTGAGCGAGAGGAGCGCGATGCATTTGAGAAGGACAAGGACAAGGAGAAGTCCAAGAAACGGGCGGCTAGTGGTTCCGCAGGGCAGTCGAGTTCTAAGCGACCCCCTCGGTATCCACGATCATCGTGGCGGGGAGCTAGGAGTCAGTCGAGGAGCCTGACGATATCCTTCCCGTGCGTGATTTGTGGTGGAGACCACAAGGTAGTGGGCTGTCCTCAGCATGAGGGGAGGTGTTTCTGATGCAGGCAAGCGAGCACATCAGTCAGGAGTGTCCGGGTGGCACATCATTGGCTCCGTCAGCTACTTCAGTTTAGTATGCTCCGAGACAGTTTGCGGGGCTACCACCAGTCATGTCGGCAGGATGTTCGTCCGCACCGCAGCAGCCAGAGGTGTCACGAGCGGCACCGAGTAGCCGAGTTTTTGCAGCCCAGGCAGAGGAACCTGCTGTGCCGAGCGACGTTGTGGCAGGTATAATTTTAATTAAAGGCACAAGGGCTAGAGCTTTGTTTAACACTGGTGCATCAAACTCATTCATTGGCATGTCATTTGCAAAATCGCATAATGTTGAGATGTCGGATAGTCTAGATCCTTGGTGGGTTTATGCACCTGAGCACACTTTTAGTGTCACAAAGGAGTGCTTGGCTTGTCCGATACAGATCAGCGAGTGGATTTTGCCAGCGGACTTGCTTGTGTTGAAGCGGATGTGGGGCTTCGATGTGATCCTTGGACTTGATTGGCTTTCGAAGTATTATGCCAGTATTGACTGTGAGAGCAAGGTGATCACTTTTCGTGAGCCTGGTCAAAAGGAGTTAGTTTATCGAGCATGTCAAAGCTCGCGCTTCGCGGCGACAGTGTCGAAGTCGCGAGCGAGAAAGTTGATAAAAAGTGGGTGTGTTGCCTATTTGGTGACGATTTTGGAGACTCAGAAGGAGCTCCCTACACTTGGAGACATTCCGGTAGTGAGCGAATTTCCGAATGTATTTTCTATGGAGTTGCCGGGACTACTACCGGACCAGAAGATTGAATTTATCATTAACTTAGTTCCCGGGACAGCGCCGATTTCTAAGGCCCCGTACAGAATGGCACCGGTGGAGCTTAAAGAGTTGAAAGCACAATTACAGGATTTGCTCGATAAAGGTTTTGTGAAGCCGAGCGTATCACCGTAGGGTGCTCCGGTGCTGTTTGTGAAAAAGAAGGATGGAACACTTCGGCTTTGCGTGGATTATCGCGAGCTGAATAAGGTGACAATCAAGAACAAATAGTCATTGCCGAGAATAGGCGACCTATTTGATCAGTTGCAAGGGTCGCGGGTACATTCTAAGATTAATCCTTAGTCGGGGTATCACCAATTGAAGATTAAGCAGGAGGATGTGCACAAAACGGCGTTTCGTACGCGATACGGCCATTATAAGTTCACGGTAATGTCGTTTAGGCTTACTAATGCCCCTGCAGTAATCATGGACCTGATGAATCAGGTGTTTTGGCTGTTGTTCGATAGGTGCGTCTTGGTGTTCATTGACGACCTCTTGATCTACTCGCGGAGTGATGAAGAGCACAAAGAGCATTTGACAGCTGTGATGCAGATTCTTCATGAACAGAAGCTCTACTCTAAGCTGACGAAGTGTGAGTTTTGGCTTCGCGAGATTGCCTTTCTAGGCCATGTCATTTCGGGGAGTGGAGTTTCCGTTGACCCAAGGAAGGTTGAGGCGATTAGAGATTGGCCTCGCCCGACAAGTGTTGCGGAGGTCTGCAGTTTCATTGGACTAGCGGGCTACTATCGGCGGTTTGTGGAGGGGTTTGCTAAGTTGACTACTCCTCTCACATGCCTTACGCACAAAGGGGTGAAGTTTGTGTGGAGTGACGGTTGCGACCGAAGCTTCAAGGAGTTAAAGGAGAGATTGACATCGACCCCGGTACTCACCTTACCGACGCCAAGGGAGAGCTTTGTGGTGTATAGTGATGCTTCCTGCAGCGATCTCCGGTGTGTTCTTATGCAAAGTGGGCGAGTCATTCCATATGCTTCGCACCAATTGAATAGCTATGAGAAGAACTACCTGATACACGACCTCGAGCTAGCCGCGGTCATATTCGCGCTAAAATTGTGGAGGCGCTATCTTTATGGTGAGCAATGTGAGGTGTATACGGGTCATAAGAGCCTCATGTACTTGTTCACCCAAAAAGAGCTGAATATGCGGTAACGTCGGTGGTTGGAGCTATTGAAAGATTATGATATCACTATCCTATACCACCCTTGGAAGGCCAATGTGGTTGTCAATGCATTGAGCAGAAAATCGGTAGAGAACTTGGCTACGGCAATTACGAGTCAACCATTGTTGCAAAAAGAGATGCAGCGGTTTGGATTGGAAGTGGTAGCGCCGGAAGTTCCAACTATCTTAGCGGCGTTAGTTAAAGAGCGTCAAGTTGAGGATCCATATCTCCAAAAGGTGCAGAGTGATGTTGAGGGCGGACGCGCCGACGACTTCGGCGTGAGATCCAACGGTGCACTTAGCTTTAGAAACCGGTTGTGTGTACCCAAGGACGATGAGATCCGCAAGGCGGTGTTGCAAGAAGTGCATCATTCCCCGTATAGTGTACACTCAGGCGGCACTAAGATGTACAAGGACCTGAAAGTGCATTATTGGTTGCCGGGCATAAAGAAAGACATTGGGGAGTTTGTAGCGCAGTATTTGACGTGCCAACAGGTAAAGGCGGAGTGTCGATTTTTCGCGGGGAAGTTGCAGAGTTTATCGATACCCGTATAGAAATAGGAGGATATTGCGATGGACTTTGTGGTCGATCTACCCCGATCGCAAGCCGAACACAATGCAATTTGGGTGGTGGTGGACCAGTTGACAAAGTCGGCTCATTTCTTGCCGATCCACACCACGTGGTCCGGAGACAAGTTAGCGCAAGTATACTTGGATGAGATAGTGAGATTGCATGGGGTTCCATCATCGATTGTATCAGATAGAGACCTCCGGTTTACTTCTCATTTTTGGAAGAGCTTGCAGGATGCTCTAGGCACACGGCTCGACTTCAGTACAACGTTTCATCCTCAGAGTGTTGGTCAGTCGTAGAGGACAATTGAGATACTCGAGGATATGCTTCGGACGTGTGTACTTGACTATAAGGGTGGGTGTCACGCCCCGGGACCGGCGGAGGCCCTCCCAGTAGTGTGCCCAGACCCGCCATATGTCTACACATATAAGGCGTCTAGAATAAAAGCGGAAGTAGAAGCAAGTAATAATACAAATAGAATAGTAACAACTAGTGATATCAGAGCAAGTAAAATTCTATCATCTACACCGAAGTAAAGAAATAAAGCTAGACAATAAAAGAAACCATAAGCAGTACAAAAACTGTCTCTAGTACAAAAATGGTGGTCTCTAGTACACTGGTAAAACCCTCAACCTCTCGCAAAATAAAATAAGACATCGAGAGGTAGACCACCTAGCAACTCGTCTTCGAAGGAAGCTAGCTCGAAGCAACTCCCTTCCCACGATCCCTGGCCTCACCCTGCGTGGAAGGCTCTGAAAAACATCGAGAAAAAGAGGGCGTGAGAACTATAATTTATAGTTCCCAGTGGACAATTACTGACCTTAGCTCAATGCACCACTAGGCCCCAAAAGAAGAGGGTAAGTACAATAATAATAGCAATAATGACTGCGATATAAAGGCATAATTAAAATGCTAAATTACTAAACTCAAGTATAAACGATGTCATGGTGATGTACATCTACGATATCAAAATAGTAGGTCATTAACCTTCATGAATACATTATGCATAAGTTCTGTCATGGCAACCATGTATGCTTTAATGCAAAATGGAGACTATCAAGTATACTACATGTCTTAACACTAGGCTAAAAGCATATAAATGTAATTCAACTACTAAACCTATCTAGTAGTGATTAACCATTCTCAACACCATGTCGATTTCCATTTCCAATTAAGGACCTACCAAAGGTAGTCCAGCTTGTGCCGCCTAAGTGCCTGTGGTAGCCCAACATCCCTACTCTTGGAATGTGTCTGTCCCACTCGACCCCTTAGGCTTCTCAATATCGCACGAGCGAACATAAGTTGCGTAGGCTAACTCCGGAGTGCCGGCTTGTAGGGAGCGACCCTCACAAGCATGTGCGAATGAGCACAAATGGCAAGCAAGCATAGTCCAAGTCTCAAATATCCAACCCTCATGTCTCTAACATGGTATAGTCACTAGCATCTCGAAGATCTAGTTCTAAGTCACAAATGAAGTTCCAACATTCTCTAGGTCTAGTGCCCCTTTATGGCACTTAGACATTTAATATTTAAGCATGTTCCACATTCCTCAATGGCCCTATCCACTAGGTTCCCACATGCCCCGAGCTCAATGCCGCTTGATGACATTAGCTCTCTAGAACACATACCTTCTAATGGCGATTTTGTCAACTTTCATGTCTCAAATAAACTTAGGTTTAAATGCATGAATCCAATCTCATTTACACTATAGGAGCATGAAACCACGTCTCATATAGAATGCTAAATGCAACTATAGGCCTACCAAGCTACTCTCTACTACATAGAGGTCCAAAATTTTATCATATGTAACATCTGCATTTTAAGCATTCTAAAAATCATAATAAATACATTTAGTATGAATATGCATGCTCTTTCAATTAACGATACTTAATTAAGCACAAATGAGAATTTCTCATTGTGTGGCTAGGTCAAACCCACCGAACCGTCGCGTAGGGCCTCGTTTCGCCGAACAAAGTTGTCCCCGAGTCCCAAAATACCCTAAAAGCATTGAGCAACAAGATACACGGGCATTACGATCAATCTATAAGGTCAAACTTTAACAAAATTAGCAAAAGGGCTAAAACTCACCCAATGTGTGGAAAATCTCTCTCAAGCTCCAAAAGAGAGCTAAATCCCTTCCAATCCAAGCCCAAGGAAGGTTCTAATCCAACCAATTTAGTTCCAAAAGCCCTAGATCAAAAAGCCCCAAAATCAACCCTAAAATCTCATTCTAGGGTTCCAATACAATAAAACCTCAAATCCAAGGTCTAGATGGAGAGAAAGGGCTACCAACCTCTAAGAAGCTCCAATCCAAGCTCCAAGGGTGAAGTTCTCCTCTTTGGAAAGCTCCAAGTCCAAGCCTCATGCACCAAGGGAGAAGAGAGGGTAAGGAAGATGCTCCAAGTCCACTAGTAGCTCTCAAACATCTTTTTCTTCCTTCCTTCTTCTCCTTCTCCTTGTCCTTCTTCTTCTTCTCTATCTAGGGTGTAGAGAGAGTTGAGAGGAGAGAAATGAGGAGAGGAGAGAGGGGATGGGTCATATAGACCATCTATTGTAACAAAATCCAGCTAGGTCCTCCAAAAATCCAAAATTGCATCAGCCCGGTCTGGGCAATTTTCGCCCAGAGGGACCGGTCTCTCCCCAGCAGGGACCGGTCTCTCGCTGCGAACCCGAAAAACCAACGTTTGGGAACCGGTCTCTCCCTGTGTGGGACCGGTCTCTCTCTGCGAAGGCGCGCACGGGGACCGGTCTCGCCCGCCAGGGACCGGTTGCCTCAGGGCTACCGCAACACTGTTCACTGGGGGACCGGTCTCTCCTCCCAGGGACCGGTCCCCGAGAGTAAAAACTCTCAGGACTTATCCAGAATTCCAGTTTTCGAACTTTTTAGGTCGAAAAACATTCTACAACCCTCCACCAAGTGCGAAAAAGCTCGAAATACATCCAAATACTCGAACCTCGCAATTTGCAAAGGCCCAGTGTGTTACAGTGGGTGGCACGAGTATTTACCGATGGCGGAGTTCGCTTACAATAACAGTTATCAGGAAAGTATAGCGATGGCGCCATTCGAGGCACTCTATGGACGTAAGTGTTGCTCCCCTATCCATTGGAGCGAGGTGGGTGAAAGAGTCACCCTTGGTCCTGATGTGTTGTGAGAGGCGGAGGAAAAAGGTTCGCCTTGCTCGCCAAAGATTGTTGACGGCACAATTGCGGCAACGAAGCTATGCGAATAAGCGCCGGAAGGATTTAGAGTTCGCGGTTGGTGACTGTGTGTTCCTCAAAGTATCACCCATGCGTGGGGTGAAACGGTTCGGAATTCGGGAAAAGCTTAGTCCTCGATACATTGGACCTTATGAGATCTTGGAACGTGTTGGGCCGGTGGCGTACAAGCTTGCATTACCACCGAAGCTTGCAGGAGTGCATAATGTATTCCACCTGTCGAATCTCTGCAAGTATTTTCGCAACTCCTCACATGTGTTGGAGTATGAGCCGGTAGAGCTACACAACGATGTCACTTATGAAGAGTTTTCGGTGAGTATCCTTGCTCGGGAGGGAATCAGACTATTCCATATAGGAAGGCCCAGTGGAGCAATCACTCGAGGCGTGAATCAACGTGGGAACTCAAGGAGAAGATGCGCGAGACCTATCCTCATTTGTTCGAGCAAATGAGCTAAGGTATGTGTTAAGTTTCGCGGACGAAACTACTTTTAAGGGGTGGGGAATGTAACATATCGAACCCCCGTTGTGTGATGCCGAGCTTCCGTCGAAATGAACGAAGCGCGGAGTCGGACGAGTTAGAACGGTCCACAAAGTGTTTAAAACGATTTGGAATGAGTTGCATAGGGGTTGGAGGACCCAGGAGAGCTAGCTGGGAAAGTTGCAACTCGAAATTTGCAACTTTTGCTCTCAGAGTCCGGACCCTGTGCAGGGTCCAGACCCCGTAGCCGAAATTTGCCAGGGCTGGCAGCCCTGTTTTGGTAAAAGTGGAGGGGGCTTTTTGAATATGTGTAAGTGTGTGTATGTATATGTTGGATGGCTTAGTGTTTAGCCTCCATTTACTTACACACCAACCACACTAGGGTTTCCCTCTTTCTCTCTCTAAGACTTTTCTCTCTCTCTTCTCTCTCTAGAGTTTCGGCAAGAGAGAGCTTTGGAAGAGCTTGGGTTGGAGAAGAAGCTTCCTACAAGGTGGAGGCTAGCTTGAGCAAGAGCTTTGGAAGGAAAGCTTGAAACCTAAGGTAGGTTTCTATTGTTTTAAGCTAGGGTTTAGCTTTTTGCTTCTAGTAGTAGATCTAGAGGTTTCTATGGTCGTTTTCTCCATACTTCTCCATGTGTTAGGGGTGTGTTTAGAGAAGATGACATTGTATAGGGTTATATTGGGGTTTATATTAGGGTTTGGTTCAAATGAGATCCAAATGAGGGGTTAATCTCTTGTAACCCTAATTGATAGGTTTTCTGACGCGTTGGTGAACTCGGATCGGCGATCCGATGAGTCTACGAGGAGAAATCGAGAAAAAAGCCTGTTTTGGCTCAGTTTTGCCGCAGTCGGATGAAATAGGCGTCTAAAAATCACGAGAATTGAATCATAGCATCTCGGCATTCCTACAAGGTGGGGGGTGCCATCCAAAATCTCTGAATTTCCTATTATATCTATGTTACCTTCATTTGAGCATATATGTATAGAAGAAATCATGCATCATTGGGCTATGAGATATGTGTTTATGGTTGAGAATCATATGTATGCTTCTAGGCTATAGAACATATGAATTGAAATGGACCATGTGTGTTAGAACCCTATGATTGTGTGATGTGGACTATGACAATAGTAAATAAAGGTGACATTGACATTAGCGAGCAAGATTGGCACCGAGAACATGAATGGGTGAACAAGGTTAAACCTATTATAGCATTGTGGCAAGTGTTGCCTAGATCATTGTGACATGTCGAATTATGATACTAGTTACATTATGACATTATGGCAAAAGAGGCCAAGTAAGTGATTGCTAAACATGGTATGAACCTATTGTGACATTGTGGTATCGAGGCAAGAGTGGCCTTGGGCTTTATAGTATTGTGGCATTGTGGCTTATAGCAGGTGTGGCTATGCGTTCTCAAAATTGAGGACGACTACACTCACTTTGGGTCTTGGCTTGAGGGCGGTAGCGCCCTCTCAAGCGGCGCATTCCGGAATTGACACCACGAGGAGAGCGGTCCCTAAAGACGGTCCCTCATGTGGTAGTGCTTGGAGCCTCCCTGAATCGATAGGGATTTTGGTTGTGAGTTTTGGGTAAACCAGGAATACCCCGTGATGATTGAGTAAAAGCCAAGTGAATGTAAAGGATGCATACATTTATCATACATATGATTATCTATTTGTTGATCAATTTTCTTGCAGGCATTGTAATAGCATTAGAGTGGTTTGCTATTTTCTTTTCTTTCATTATATATGCCTGAATAGACCTAGTCGGCGAGTCGTCGAGGTCGGCGGCCGAATCCACTGGGAACTTCTTTTACTTCTCACACCACTAACCCTGCAGATCCTACCACGAGCGGGGCGGCGGAGGATCGGGGCAAGGGTATAGCGCTATAGTTAGTGGCCACCGGAGTTGTAGTCGTTCCTTATGTACATTCAACTTTCGGTATGTTGAACTTTGATGTAAATGAGATGTAATCCTTATGTTTTGGAGTTGGATGGCTATGTGATGTATATACATGTATGAAAAGCAAAGAATGAATGTAATAATTTTAGTTCACTTGTATTTGGTTAAAATGTAATCAAATGACATGTGTATGGAATGGTTTAGTTTAGTACATAGTACTTTCACTTGTGACTGGTTGTTGTTTGCCCTCGAGCAAACCGTGTATAATTGCATTCATTTTGTATTGAATTGCTATGATTGTACATGTTGGTAGAGCCTTAGGCAGACAGGGGAGGTGCTGTCCGTTCGGCGTCTATTGACGTGCCCGAACCGACCAAATTGGCGGTCTCGGGGCATGACATGCGCACAGGGGGAGGTACTTTGTGCATACGCGGGTCTGTGCATGTGCCAGTTGGTGGGCACCCGCTGGTGCCCGGGTGTGACATAAAATATTTTTTATGCTTAAATATTATCCACTAATCCAATTTGTGATAAATTTAACTCTTGCGCATAATTCTCAAACTGATTCTGAGACGCTAATCTAATTCGGACTATCAGTTATAATAGAATTGAATAATTAAATCTAATTTGATTAAGCAATTTTTTATTTTTATTTTTATCGCTTTCACTAAACTCTTTAGTGAACGACTTTTATCCAAATGATTCGAGTGCACACAATTCCTAATGTGTGTGACTGTATAGGTTCATTACATTCCGTAGTGGAGCTCAACATCAAACTCTTTGATATTTAATTAGAACTCTTCTAATTGATAAATGAACAATTCAATTTGAATCATTTATATTCTCTCACTGTCCGTGAGTGATAGCTAGCAGTATATCATGCAGTCCAGAATGGTGATGAAGAATAAACCTTTCTGCTTAAAGTTGTCATGTGATTAATTCCTTCTAACATACAACATCCCAATCTAACAAAGGTCATGGTTACTCGCCAAACCTTATCATTGGACCATATGACTAGAATATCTGAAATCAACTCAATATGGCAACACAGTTGGAAACTCTTTCCACATACCATATACCCTGGCTAAGGGTTTTCCGAGTCGAGTCTGATAAACTGCATAGGACGTTCTCCCTCGTTATTGAGAGTGTTGGATTCTTTATTGCGCATTAACATGCATCCTCACATAAATCACTACAGCCAATTAATACTAAACATAGACCTGTGTCTAGAGTCTAAGTATTAATACTGTCAAACGGTCGCAACCTATACGTGAAACAATTATAATGCCTCAGGTTTGAGGAGTACTTCACACGACTGTAGCAATGAACTTGTCACTGGCGAGCATGAAACCTAGTAAGTACCTGTATGCTTGTTCTAGTGTACCTACATGTTTGCTTGTTCTAGTGTCCCTACACTAGTGACTTGAGATTCGTCACTTCAATAGAAACATAGCATATATCGGCCTATCCGGAATATTACCGTCCCCGTAATATTCCTCTGGTTAGGAGCATTTAAAGAGTCTCGTATAAAAAAGTACATATCTCAAATTCCTAACTCTTAGGAATATGTCTTCTCAAATAAAGACCCTATGGACGATTCATGTTAATATTGTATTGCTGTACAATAGACATGAATGAAATATCTGCCCTCATATTATGAATTATAAATGATTAATATATAAATACCCTTAAGCTAGTATCACCAGATTGGCTTTTGGGTATATAACTAACACTATGTACAAACAGTAATGGAAAGTTAAATCTTACCCGAATTTCAATTCAACTAGAAGCCATTTTTAACCTAAAAATTAATTACGGGCAAACAAACTCGCATACTAGTAAAAGTGTATGGAAATCTCGCAACTGTAGGCCATTATGAAATAGCTTCTTCAACTGTTTTCTTTTTCCTTTTATTTCTTTTTGATTGAGACATATATTCAACTTGTATTTTTTTTAATTTAAATGTTTATACCAATTAAAGTAAAAATTTTATCAAGTTTAATGACTGTATTAGTTATTAATCATAAAGTGACCTAGTATTATCTATAATAAAGTGATTAAAGTCTTTAGATTTGTGGAAATCGCTAATGAACGTCGGAGAGGAAAGCAGTATATATTATAGAAAGGTATTGCAGCAAAGTCAATTAAAAGATTTATTAATTATCCTTGGCCTGAATTCGGAGGTGGACTACTCTACTCCATACAGTCTACAGGAGTGAGGCTGGTATGTTTTTGGAAGTATGGAGTTTTCTGTGCTTTCAAGTCGTTTTCGATGTTGCTTTCGAATCGACGATCAGCCCTGTTAGGCTTGATCTAGAGTATTTGAAGTATGTAAAAAATAAATTTTGTAATTTTTCAATATCATTTATCTAATGATCAAAGGGGGTCAAAAAATTAATAATTTTAATGGCCGTGGTGAGCCATTTATAAGTTTAAAAGTGTAGAAATATCCAGATCACATCAAATTTTAATAGAAAATTCTTTATACTAAAGAAAAAAAGATCAATATTTTTGATTTAAAATTTTAATATCATCACATTTTGTAAGACTTTTATTTTCAATCGTTGATTTTGAGCCCCCTCGATCACTAGGCAAATAATATTGAAAAATTGCAAAATTTATTTTCTATGTACGTGCTTCAAATTAATACTCTATATCAAGTTTAATAGAGCCGATCGTCGATTCGAAAGTCGCAACATTGAAAACAACTTGGAAGCATGGAGGGCTTTTTATTTTCAAAAGTATACTAGCCTCAGTCCAGTCTACAGTAGCCTATATATAGGCGTCAAGCAAAAATTCTAATGGCAATAACTTATCTCTTATATATGCGTAACCAACTAATTTTAAGAGATAATCTAATGGAAATAAATTTAAGTTACTAATACGGCTAATTCTAAATTGTCAAAAATATTGGGTTACTTATCAACGATGAGTTCTGTAAAAGCTCCAAACATTTTAACTAAAATTACTTAATTCTAAAAAACTTTCAAAATGGTAGGTAACTTTCAGAATGGCACATAGTTGAGGGGGTCTCAATTCATTATTGCGGTTAGCTTGTTCATGGTGAATTGGTGAGCAACTAACGCGAAATCCTTAATTAGGATGGTCTTTAATCAATGTTTAAGCAAGTATGTTTAAGCAATTAAGTAGGGTATAAATAAGAGCAACGTTACCTATTATAGCAACGTAAAGATGCGCGAACTGAAAAAAAAAAATAATAAATAAAATAAAATATTTGTGTTACGTACGTGCTTCTTGGTAGTGTGCGAAAACTATACATTAAAATAATTATACATAAATCGGCCTGATCCACTACGGTCTGAGACCAAATTTTTTTGGGCCTATTAATAAAGTGACTCGAAATGAAAAGCTTTTTCTGAAAACAGTAACCTAATTAAATCCCGAATAAATGAATACAAAGCAGCCTGAACAGTTTCATGCATAGGGGTGAAAATAGATTGGATATTATTC
Organism: Ananas comosus; assembly: GCF_001540865.1. Lineage (NCBI taxonomy): Eukaryota > Viridiplantae > Streptophyta > Magnoliopsida > Poales > Bromeliaceae > Ananas > Ananas comosus. Next base: position 5,731,830 of record NC_033628.1, read on the forward strand.
GACAATACGTACCCTCATCCATGTCCAATCTCATTCGCATCCAAATTGATAATATACCGGATATTGATGAGGATAGGATTTTAAAGAGTCAAAAAAATCCGAATATACGAAAGAAAAGAATACCGATACAGATATCCAAATATTTTTTGTAGTATTATATAGAGTTCGGCTGTTGTGCTTGCATGTAAAAACACCAAGCATCTGTGCTTGTATGTTTTCTACCGTTAGATCTACCCATTTGATTATTTCCATCCGTTAGATCATACTATTCAACCAACTATTCACTCAATTCTACGGGATCACTATCATTCCAACCGCACATCCTTTAATTGAAGGGCCGAAAACCTATAAGCACAAATGACACTACAATAAAAACGGTGTATAATGACACTTTTAAATATCGGTAAAGATTAAAAAAAGTGCTGCTGTCTAAATTACCGACATTTTTTAAAGTGTTGCTATATATGGTGTCGCTATAAGGAGGGCCGTCTTAATATTTGGTACCAACTACTCTAGTGACCTGTGTTGAGGGAGAGGTGGCGATTGTAATCATCTATGGTCCCTATGAGATCCTTGTGGCCGAACTCCAGCCGCCGGAACCCTACTTGTCGATCTCCGACGGCGGAGGAAGAGATGGGGAGATGGTGATCATTTTTTTTTTCTTCCTTTTTTATTTGTAATCGGCCCAAGTGGACTGAGTGTGGTTGGTTGAGTAGAGGAACTTTTTATTTTTTATTAGATTGGGCTTTATATTTAAGCCTTAATAATTTTTTTTAAATTTTTTTGGCATAAATGGGACATTTATATAAAAATGTCTCAAGAATGTGTCCCTATAACCTAATTCTGTTGTAGTGTGGCTTGATATTTTAAAAATATAGAAGCTCAATTCGTAGTGCGTATTTACATCTATATTAATATTTAAGGGGGCGATAACATATATATTGTAGGAACATAACATAACACTTTGTAATCTTCTTTTGTTTTATTATGCGTTTTATATTAAAATTGCATTTATTAATATTTATTAAATCTTAGATTTTATTCAATAAAATAAAGGTACATAAATTTTAAACAAAAGTATAAAACATTAGTTAATTTGTTGTTAATTTTAGTTTGTAAATTATATTTCAAATATCTGTGTATATGATAATTCATATAATATATCCAAATTCAAACTTGATTCATATCCAAATCTGAAGAAATATATGATCACCTCTAAATTTATTTTCAACGGATATGTTAACGAAAATTTAACGTTCGATATATATCCGCACCTAAATTCATATCAGAAAGAAAAAAGAAGAATACATTTATGAATTTATCCAATAGCCAACCATATCGGATCGGTTTTCACCCCTGTTCATCTACATGGATGGAGCACACTAGAGAAAATTGAATATATATATACACACACACACACGTGCCTGTTGTTTGAAGTGATCTTAGTAAAAAAAGTAATTTATAATTAATGAAGCAAGTCATGAACAAGACATTATCTTCACAAAAGAGAGTAATTTATCATAAACACCTAATACGACTACAGGAAAAAGCCTCTGTAGAGGCAGTTGTACAAAGACGGTTGAAACAACCACCTCTACGGAATCTGTTACAGATATTTTAGAGGCAGTTTTAGAAACCCGCCTGTAAAATCCCGAAAAAAAAAAATCTAAAATCTTTTTTCCCCCAACACTACTCCTAAAAAACCCTAACTAGATCTATTTCCCCCCAAAACCAGCCACCTCCTCTCCAACCCTCTCCTTCCAAAAAAACCCTCCTCTCCAACCCTCTCATCCCAAAAAACCTGCCACCTCCTACCTGGACCCCGGCGGTGATGACCGATTTTTCCTCGATGGCTCCCACACTCCTTCTACTCCCAGGCCGCGTCCGCTGAGGTGCCGCATCTGCTCCGGCGACCTCTCCCCGTCAAAGTTATCAGGTACGCCGCTCCCCCGCTGCGCACCCTCCTGCGACCTTTCTCCGGAAGCAGGCCAACCTCCTCCGCCCGCGCATGCCCCCCGCGCCCCTCCCCCACCACCACGCAACCTACCCCACCCACCCCCGCTGCCCCTTTTCGCTCCGCCTTCATCCTGGCAGCGAACCACCCCCTCCCCCCACCCTCCGCGCGCATCTTTTCCCCCTCTGCCCTCATCCTAGCAGCGGCTCTCGCACCATTCCCCCCACCAAGGCATGTGTGCCACGCGCCCTCCCGCCCCTTTTGTAGGGGCGCCACGCCCCTCCCCGCCCCTCTTTGTAGGGACGCCGCGCCCCTTCCCGCCCCTCTCGTAGCTCGCGCCGCACCATCCGCAGCCCTCCCCAGCCACTGTGCCCCTCCCCTGGCAGCGACAACCTCCCCCCACCTCCACCCCCCGATCTGCCTTCCATGGTTAGCGCCCCCCCTGTAAGCGACATGAGATTTATTAAGTGCAATAAAACTCTCTATGATGATGTTTATGTGTGTGCTTAATTTAATTACAAGCACTCGTCAAGTTTCAGGAGGAAAAATAAGCCTAAAAGGAGGAAGATACACGTTATTAGTTATTAATTAATGTAATAGTAACCCGATTTTTCGGAAGGGCCATGCGAGATAGCAGTTGGGGCTTCTGGTGTGTATCGCGACTCCGTTCATTAGCAGTCCAAAGTAGTCATTTCGAGGATTCAGCTATTCTGGAAACTGGCACTGACGGATTTTGAGTTTGATCACGGATTTGAGGAAAACCAAAAAATACGCGTTTTATATGTAATTGTGCGTTTTTGGCCTTATGGAGGAGGAATGGATTTTCGTCGGAATCCCGTTGATCGAGGGTGAACGAAAATTTGATAGATCTGGTTAGTTACGAGTTGCTGATGCACGTCGTTGCAATCCGTTCCGCAATCTGACGGACGGATCTGGAATTGGCCGTTTTGATCGAGGAGAGGTCTGTATTGGCAAAACAGGTAATTTTCCGCAAAAGTTGACCAATTTCTTATGTACCGTTTCGGTGGGATCGCCGCACATGGAGGGGGTGAGACAACGCCGCCCACGACTGTTCGCGCGTTTACATACACTGTGATGGACTCAGTATTTTAAATACTGAGTTTGGTGCGACTATTTGCAAAGTCATGCACCATGTCACTTTAAGCATTTGTTCTACGGTTTGCTCATTGGGTACCCTACACCCAGCTTCTGCCCTGCCGCCCCAGCCACCTCTCACCCTTCCCCGCTGCCTTCGCCTGCCACCACCCCCGGCGCCAGCCAACTGAGCCTCGGACGGCAACGCCGCGCAGCCACCACTTCTCTCTCTCTCACCTCTCTTTCTTCTCCCTCTTCTCTCTCGGAATGTGAGGAGAACCAGAGACGCTGCCGCCACCTTCGGACCCCTCCTCGTGTGTCGCTCGCATGCTCGGACGCATCATCCCCGCCGACTGCGCGTCGCTGCACCGCGCTTGCACCCCGGGCCACATCTGCCAGCCTTGGCCGAGACCACTCGCGACCTCCTCTGGCCGCCCGCCGCCATGGAATCCTCCACCGCGCACGAGCCCCGCCACCCCTTTCCCACCGGTCGAGCGCCGCCCCAGCGCGCCGCCGCCGCCGCCTCGGCCGGCTGCAGCCGCCGCGGCCCGAGCCCAGCGCCGAGGACCTGTCGACGCTCTTCCTCGTGCCGCGCCCGCCACTGAGCCACTGTGCCGCCTCCCCCGACCTCCTTGCAACCTCCCTCGCCGTCCCCTTCCGGCGCCGCCGTGGCCGGAAACCCGCCACCCGAGCTTCCTCTCGTTGCGGGTCGTGGTTGCTCCGCCGACATCGCCGCCGACTTCTTCGCCGGCCTTACTGAGGTGAGCACCTCACTCCTACCTCCCCCGCACCCATCCCTGGCCTCCGCGCGCGCGCCGTGCCGCGGAAAGCCGCGAGCAACCTTGTCCGGACAGCCGAAATTAGGGCCTATTTTAGATGTTTTTGGTTCTGAGCTTCCCGAGCCTCCGCCGATCTACTGACGGAAGGGGCACGATGATCCGCCTAGCAAATTGCTGATCCATCGGCTGCTCACCTTTAGATTCTGTCGGGAGACTTGCGTCAGGCCTGTTTCGGCATTGTCGCGCCTATCTAGCCTGTTTGGTAGCTGTTTTTGGGTTTTGCGCACGCTTATTCGGCGATCCAGAGGCTGTCCCTGATGCCTCCGGAGGTGAGCACGGTGATCGGTATGGCAGTAACTGTAACAGTGCTACCTCACTTTTGGACTCAACAGTGTTCGGTTAGCGCCTTGTTTGGCGCGATCTCCCAGACTGCGCGCTGTTCGCAGAACTTCGGGTTGATCCCGCGCTTCCCACAGTGAGCCATTGTGCCTCCAGATCGTGAGCACCGGCCTCAGTACGTCGAGACTGCAGTACGTGTTCTCTGTATGACCTTGGGTCATCGGTATGCATGAACGAGCCATGTATCGAGTGCCGATTTTACATAAAATGTTGGGATTTTATGGGTAATATAGGCGGGCTTTAGGCCATATTGTGACTAATCTATGTGGCTACTGTGGCAGTGTGTATGAGTGTGATTTGACTTCTGGACTGATTGTCCATGATCCTGTAGCTTTGCGGAAATCGAAAAGTCGATCCGCGCGCGTTTTTCGACGACAATCGCCGACAAGAACGCGATTCAGAGTCTCGGATTTCTTCGACGTTGTTGGCGTTGCTCTGTGAGTAGTCAGCTAAGCCTTGTTGGGATGGTCACCATCATCACATTGTGGTTCGGTGATGAATGGTCCGTGTAGCGACGGTGAGGTTCCGGTGTCGGAAATAGACACTTTCCGGGAACCGAATTTCGAAATTATCCGCGCGCGCGGGGGGGGGGGCGGGAAAAAAAAAAAAAAAAAAACCCAAAAAATCATGTTGTCAGGTTTCGGGTGTTATTTGTGATTTACTTACCAAAACATCCAAATTGGGAGTGTTTTGGGGAGTACGGTGACTTCGTGCACACGAGTCGTGAGTTTCGGGACAATTAGTGGGTCCGACGGACGTCCCTGTGTTGGTTTTCCGAGACTTCCGGCGGAGTTACGTTAATCGTCGTAATTGGGAATCTGATGCTCCGTCGGATTGTTTGTGGTTATGCTTTTAGGGGATTTCTTAGTTGTGGGTAAGGAACTAAGCAGTGGATCCCCCTTAGGTCCGGTTGACGTTTTTTGCCAGTCAGGAGACAGAGCCTGACAGTGTGTCAGGTGGGGTCTTTCGACTCCCGACGTCGGACAGTGCTTCGGTGCACGCTTAGGTGACGGTTTTCTTACCCTTACTCTTTTGTTGTACTATCCATAGTATATTGAGCCTTGCACCCTTGTTTATCGATTAAACGACTACTCGCCCTGTTTGTATCTTTGTATACGAGTGGAGAGATAGAGCAGTTCTCTTTATATATTGCATATTGTTGATCTAGTATGGTTGGTTGTTTTCATTGTCGTATCTGTTACCCTAGCTTGGTCTGGTTGTTGCATCGAGGGTTTCAGTATCCGTTGACCAGTTGGTTTGTTGTTGATTCAGTATCTGTTGACCTGCGTCTGGTTTGGTTCCGACTCTCGTTCGATGACCCTTGAGGTCGGTTATACCGTAAGGGTGGGAATTGTCGGCTACGCCGACGGATTCTTATAGTTTACTCAGTTTCCACTGTTTGGTATGTTGCTTGACCTAGTAAGCTCAACAGTCAGACTTCATGAGTCCACGTCGATCGATGACCTTTGAGAGTCGGTGCTACCCTTAAGGGTAGGGATGTCGGCTGTTTCGAGCTGACGTAGTTGACTATACTCGAATACACTCCTGTGACTATATCGGTCGGGTTCTTGCGTTCGTATTTTAGTTTGACATCAGAGGCAATATCTAATTCTATCTATTTACTCTGCTGGTATGTTCATATGTTGTCAGTATCCTGATAGCGGTAGAGTAGATGCACTTCGTATACGTTAATTTGTGACCTGGTTGGTCGGTTCTCTATTTTGCATCGGTGACTGTTGGTTGTTCGGGGTTATTTCCGTATAGTTGACCATATTCGGTCGGTTCACGTTGTTACTTAGATGACTCCGGTACATGAGCAGTGATTATCGGTGATTGCGACGGTTGGCCTATTGATTTATATCGCAGTTGATCGCCACAGTCGAGTGCATTTCAGGTCACCAGCGGGTTGCATCCCCACAGGATGGTCCGGGAAAAGTGGTCGTACATCCGACCCGTGGAGCCCAGCGTGCTACTCGCTTTGTTAGGTTACATGCCAGGTGAGCAGGTAGTGGCTTTTGCCTTGACGGGTCCTTGGACCGACACGGGGTTTGATTGGGGTACTTTTTGGACTTCTCGTCCCGGTTGACGCATATAGCTATAGCTAGCGGTTGTTGATATGTATACTTCTAGTTCTTTATTCTACATGTTGTCTTGCTTACCTTAGTTTTATATCCTTGTATGCTCTGCCAGCTTGTACATTACTTTAAGTTAGCAAAAAAAAATTATAACCGGTGTTATGACTCTTCATATATATATATCTCGTTGTTCATTATCCGTTGCTACTGTATTTTACTTACCCATACTGTTGGTTATCTCTTCCTGATCCGGCTGATACTCCTCGCCTTCTTCGGCTTGCGGTTACCACTGGAGGGGAGACATGTTTACATGTTCTTCCACCTCCCCCACCATTTTTCAGTATTGCAGCGTTGAGTTTTGCGGACGAGACAGAGATGGTACCGTTCGTACGCGGTCAAGATAGAGCTTACCGACCCAGGTTATCGGTTTAGTTTATCCCTACTATTCTGTTGTTATAGCTTAGTGTTCAGTTTATATGGTTCAGTATTTTTATTACATTTGCGATATAATATGGACTTTCATGAATGTAATAAAAGGATTTCTGATTTTGGTAAAATAAAAGGTTTTCTACCCCTCCGTGTAGCTTTATAAAGATTAAAAGTTTCATCGCAGCAGCGATAATGGAACAGTTTTCAAAAGGTTTTCGTGGACTATGTTTAACCATCGAATGTAAAATTACGGTGTGAATGCGTGAATGTGATGAATGTATAGCTATCTGTATATTCATTAGTTGTGCTGTTGTAATACTGTTTTCCTTTGTACTTGCTCGCGACGCCATTGAAATACAGGGGAGACTCTGTCCGTGTGAACAGGGATCCCTGTATTGTGGGTGATCTTGCATTTACTCTGGGCGGGGGTTAGGGTTTTCAAAAGCAAAATTTTAACGGTTTTCCGCTCGACCAGCGTGTATCAAACAAAAAGGGGACCCCGGGGGCGTTGACCCCTCTTCCCCCCTGCCGCCCCTGCCCACAGGGCGCCGTGCACCACCCCTATGCCCCTCCGCCGCCACCGCGCCCCTCCCGGGCAGTGGGCCCACCCTCTCCCCGTAGGGCGCCATGCACCACCCCTGCACCCTCCCCTGCCACCGTGCCCCTCCCTAGCAGCCGGCCCAACCTCTCCCCGTAGGGTACCGCGCACCACCCCCGCACCCTCCCCTGCCACCGCGCCTCTCCCTAGCAGCGGGCCCTCTCGGATGTTGGCAATGATGAGCCTGAGCTTGGATCTGATACTGAAATGGATGATTTTGATGCAAAGCGAAACAAGGCGTTACTGCCGCGGAGAACCTTGGCAGTGAGCGCAAGTGCAGTAGCTAGTTCGTGCTAGAGTGCGTGACGGAGTTTTGATGATTCTTCTCTATTCTTTTGTTTGAATTTTCGTACAGTGCTGAATCTGCCAGGTACCTAGTTTGAATAATTAAATCTTCTTTCTTATTTATAAATTATTATTCAGTCAAGAAGGAAATTCAAATTCAAATTGAAATTAAAATTGAAATTGAAATTCAATTGCAGCCTCTAGTGCGTAATATTCATTTGTGCAAATTAGTCCGATATCTTAGCATTTATTCACTACTGGCAAGTTCTTTTAGCCAGCATATTCAAATGTGCCGTACACCCAAAAGTGGGTGGGTGTAAATTCCCATCATATGATGTCCAAATTTTCAAATTAGTCTAATCACCACTTTTATTCCGCATCATATGATGTCCCATATTTGAATGTACAAATATTTCTCTATTCTAATTGAATTCGTGCTGTTGTCAAGATGTTAGTGAAGTAACTTTTTATTTTGCATCCACATCGCAATAAAAGAAGAGAAGAATTGAGTTTCTCGGCATCATATGATTGATCAATTTTGTGTTTGGAACACTTGTTATATCTCATATGAAAGTCTCTTAACAATTCATTATGTTCTATTATGTCGAGTTTATAAATTTTATATTGCACTATATTGAATGCAAATGATCTTTTTATTTCAGTTATTTTTCTATAATGGATAAAAGTTGGATGACCAAACCTCGAAATAGTGATGCATATAAAAATGGAGTCTTACAATTTCTGGAATTTGCATTTTGTAATGCATCCTATAGTGGCAAAATAATGTGTCCATGTGTACGCTGTATTAATTGTTCATTACAAAAATATGAGGATGCGAAGATACACTTGATATGTGATGGCTTTCTAAAAGGATATACTAGATGGATTTGCCATGGAGAGGATGCTTTATCTTTTAATTCCCCCATTAATACTGCCACGTCTTCTTCAGCTTCTCAGTCTTTACATATGCAAGAAGCTTTACATGTGCAAGAGTGCATCCCAATTACCCAAAACTTTAGAAGATCAAATGACATACATGGACTTTTACATGATGCTATTGGCTTAGCCGGTGAACCAACTAATGAAACAAATGTACCAACTAACGAATTTGATGAAGGGGTGGGCCCAGAACAATCTACAGAAGAACCTCGCATGGAACAATCTAATGAAGAGACTAATGGAAATCATGATTTTCATAAACTACTAAAAGATGAAAATGAAGAATTATATCCGGGATGTAAGACATTTTCAAAACTATCTTTTATACTCCATTTGTTCCATTTGAAATGTCTAAATGGTTGGTCGGGAGAATCATTTACTATGTTGCTAGAGATATTGGCTGATGCATTTCGTGAAGGTACTTCAATACCCCGTTATTCATATGAAGCAAAAAAAATTATTAAGGCCTTAGGTCTTAGTTATGAAAAGATTCATTGTTGTCCAAATGATTGCATATTATTTCACGGTGAAAAAAAAAATCAGGAAGTGTGCGATGTGTGTGGGTAATCTCGTTGGAAAACTACTAGCACGGAAAATGATCACATTTCAAACAATGAAGAAAATACTTCTAACGCATCTGCCATACCAAAACAAAAGATGAAGATTCTGGTAAAAGTTTTGCGTTATTTTCCTCTTATACCAAGGCTGCAAAGGCTTTTTGCCTCTCCGAGAATATCAAATGATATAAGATAGCACAACGAGGGTCATAGGAAGGATGGGTTAATAAGACATCTTGCAGATAGTAAAATGTGGAAAGCATTCGATGAACGATATGTAGATTTCTCCTCTGATTCCCGCAATGTGAGGCTTGCTCTTTATAATGATGGTTTCAATCCATTTCGAACAATGAGTACTACTTATAGTACATGGCCGGTTGTACTGGTTACATATAATTTACCACCTTGAATTTGTATGAAACAATCATCTTTTATGTTATCGATGATTATTCCAGGTGAAAAATGTCCGGAAAATGATATTGATGTTTTTCGACAACCTTTAATTGAGGAATTTAAAAAATTATGGGAGGGCGTTGAGACGTATGATGCTTCAAGCCAACAAAATTTCCATATGCGGGCTGCATTATTATGGACTATAAATGACTTTCCTGCATATGCAATTTTGTCTGGCTGGAATACTAAAGGAAAGTTTGCATGTCCTCGTTGTGTGGAGCAAACACAATCTAGGTGGTTACGCCATGGAGGGAAGTATTGTTACATGGGTCATCGTCGTTGATTACTTGAGGGACATATATTTCGTTATCAAAAAGACATTTTTGATGGCACAGAGGAGATAAGGAGTGCACCTTTTCGGATAGCTCGTGTTGATATATTAAGGCAAATGCATGGCATGCAATTCAAATTTGGTAAACCACCTACAATAAATGACAAAGGAATAAATAGTAAGAGATCCAAAAAGAAGAGACAGACAAGAAATGATGACAATACAACAAGAAGCGAATGTCTTTCTACTTCAGAATCTAGTGGCGTATTGAGGTGGTGGAAAAAGAAAAGCATTTTCTTTGAATTACCATATTGGCAATATAATTTGTTGCGTCATAATTTAGATGTGATGCACATAGAGAAAAATGTGTTTGACAATTTTATTGGCACTTTATTGAATCTTGACAACAAAACAAAAGACAATTCAAAAGCACGATTGGATTTAGTAGAATTGGGCATTAGATCGGAACTCCATCCCCAGGTACTTTGCTAATGGAAAGACAAGGTTACCTCCGGCTTGCTTCATGATGTCTAAAAAGGAAAAAAGAATTCTTTGTCAAGTTCTCAAGAATATTAAAACACCCGATGGTTATGCTTCAAATATTTCAAGATGTGTGAATGTTAACGACTGTAAAATTAGTGGTCTTAAAAGCCATGATTGTCATATTTTGATTGAGTATATACTACCATTGGCATTAAGAGCATCAAGCCCATCTAAGTAAGTGATCTCGATCGCAATTGAATTGGCCTTTTTCTTTAAATCATTATGTTCGAAGATGTTGGATGTCAATGAGCTTGACAAAATACAAAGCCGCATTACACTTACTCTTTGCCACATGGAAAGAATCTTTCTACCCTCATTTTTCACCATTATGATTCACTTAATGATTCATTTTGTAGAAGAGGCAAGATTAGGTGGTCCGGTACAATATCGATGGATGTATTCTTCGGAGAGGTAAATATTAATTAATTACTTATTTCTTATTAATTTAATTATGCCTAATAAAGATATAAGCTGTCTTAACTTTTATATTCTTTATTATTTTAGGAACTTTGTACGAATGAAGTCATATGTACGTAATAGATCTCATCCTGAAGGGTCAATAGCTGAAGGATATATAGCCGAAGAATGCTTGACATTCTGTTCAAGATATCTAGATGATGTTGAAACAAGATTTAATCGACCCATAAGGAATCCCGATCCACCTAAAAACGGAACAGAAGGGTTATATTTATTTTCAAGTGCTGGTAGTCCTATTGGAAAGATTGAAAATATTATACTGGATGAACAATCATGGGTTCAAGCACATCGTTATGTACTTCGTCATTATGATGACCTTGAGCCTTTTCGCCAGTGAGTCAGAGTTATTTTACTTATTTTATTGATTCTTGAAATTTATATATAAATTGAAATAGAACTAACTTTATTTGAATATAGACAATTTATTGATTCAGAAAAAAGAAAACGATGCCGTCATACGCGTTAAGCATGATGAATTTGGTTTTACCCTTGTAAACTTTTCTCGCTTAATACATACCGGTGCAGAGTTGAAAGATGATCCTTATGTATTTTCATCACAAGTAGAACAAGTATTTTATGTGCAAATACCAAAAGATGAGAATTGGTCTTCAGTGGTGAGAATTAAACCGAGAGATTTGTTTGCTATGGGTAGAGATTTGATGGATGACACTTTTGTAGTTCCCTCACATATTCAAACTTTAGATGAGAATGAACATCCAAATTGGATCAGAGTTAATGCAAATGAAGATGACAATGATGAAGCATAATTTTTCTTAGCATTATTGAAATATGGCCATTTCTCATGCATGCATTTGATAAGTTTTCTTCTCAGGTTTGGTTGATGAATATAGTTTCACTCGATCTATATTTGGTTAATATAGTTTTATTATTTTGGATATGCTTGATTTACATGCTGATTGGTTGTCATATGTAGGAATTACAAAATATCCTCGAGCTCTCGAAGATTGCGCAATTGCAATATTGTCACTTCTACCTCTCAAGATGACTTACAAGGTCAAGAACCAGTAGGAGAGGAGCAAGCAAGTACCATCTTACTCGGAAAGCCTGACAAATTCAAGTAACACCGAGATTGAAAATAATAATCAAAATGAGTTGTTTCTTTGGATCATTGGTAGGCAAAAAATTGATTTTTTTTAATTATGTTGAGTGTAAGCTTGATCTACTATTGAAAATAACATATTTAAATTTATTTCAAGTACAGATAAAAATTGACGTAAGAAGCGAGGAAGAACAACATTGGCAGATATGTGGAACCTTCTTGAAGGAGAAAGGATTGATGTGGAAGTTGATAAATACGGGGTTCCATGCACCTATGCAGGATCGGTCCTTGGATCATTTTTAGGAGTAATCGCGAAGAATGGAACGTTTGCTCCTTTAAATATTCCGCGGTGGGATAATCAAACATTTAATCCATTCAAAGAAAAAATGCTAAAGCATATTGAGGTTCTTTCATCTTTGCTTATTACTTTACTTTTTTGTTTGGTATGTTTGTAAACTTTTATTAGAATAGACTTTTAACATAAAGCTTTTTATTTTATGAGTAGGCGAAGTTTAGATATTCCGAGGGAACAAGACATTGGGTGTTGGCATCATTGAACAAAAAAAAGAGAGATTATAAAAGTGAATTAAAAAGTGAATACTTTTCATATGACAAACCGATCCAAGAATTAGTTAACAATGTGCCACTCGGTGTGATTAGAGATCAATGGACTAGTCTAATAGCACATTGGTCCACCGAGGAAAGTAAGGTATAAACACTTTATGTTTATAGCAATGTTGCTTAATTAGAGTGTTATATGTTCATTTTTTAAAAAGTCTTTATTTTTTATCATAGAACCTTTGTCGAGTTAATTCAACTTCCACAAAATTGGCGAAGATGGCGCACACATCGGGCAGAAAAAGTTATGCAAGGAAGCGAAAGGAAATGGTAATAGCTTGACATATAAATTCTTTTATTTTAAATAATGAGTCATTATCTTTATCATTTAGAAATCATTATTTACAATTATATATAGGAAATTGCTCTTGGCAAAGAACCGAATCGGCTAACTTTTTGGGAGGTAACTCATAAGAAAAAGAATGGAAATTTTGTGAATGAGGATGCGGAGAAAAGTTTGGTAAGTATAATTTTCTATCGCATAGTTATATTTAATATTCATAAAATTATGACATAGTAATTTTTTTTCTCAAATTGCTAATAGGATGCAGCACGTGCAAAGTTTGTTACACTTTAACAAAGTTCTGAATCTGACACGAACAAACTAATGGACAAAGCCTTTCTAGATATCATGGGCCCTGAACATAATGGACGTGTGAAAGGCTTAGGGTTGGGACCTACGCTAAGATTATATTATGGCATGAAGCATATTAATTTACCCACAACAAGCGAATCAAGAGAAGGCCAACCAGGATAAGTAGAAAAGCTTAAAGAAGAAATGCAAGAGATGCGAGATGAATTGCATCGACTTAAAACACTATTTTCGGATACAATATTGCTCAATTCTCGAGTAAGCGAAAATTTTATCCTCAACAAATTTTATTGATTTTTTCATATAATTAATAATATCTATATTGTTTGATTCTTTTAGGTGGTTGCGGCCAATAATAATTTGACTGATGCACTTTCTCCGAACAATCATTCATCGAATGCGAGTCACGAGCCTACAAATGGAGGACATTAAAAAAGCTAATTAATTTTGTGTAAACAATTGACAACTCAAGTGTTGGCTAGTTTTGGAAGTGTTTAAACTTTTTATTACATATGTTGCTACTTTCTATACTAGATATTGAATGAGGTCATGTTTTGGATTATACAATATCTTGAATGATGAATTTTTTGTGAATATCAACTTTTTTTCGTATTGAAAATTATTTTGCTTGTGTTACTAATGTATGTTGTAAATTAAATGTTAAGTTTGATGTGCATTATTATTTGAGTAATATGTTTGTCAATGAAATTGTAATGTTATGTGCAACAAATAATTATTTAATTAAAATTTTTCATGCTATTTCTTACGTAAAAGCTGTTCAAACCGCCTCTAAGTATTATTAGTTTGCTTACCTATAGAGGCAGTAGCAACCGCCTCTAAAGAGCAAGCTGTCTCCAAATAAAATAGTAGAGGCGGTTTTGCTTAGTGGCGGTTTAAACCAACTCTATAAAATAATAATGTTAAAGGCGGTTTAAACCGCCTCTATGATACGACATTAATAGCGGCGGTTTAAACCGCCTCTATGTTATTAGGAAATAAAAATTGAATTATAAAAAAATAAATAAATAATTATATTGAGGTGGTTCAAACCGCCCCTACCGGACCGCTTCTATCATTCCTCGGCGGCCGGTCAAACCGCCTCTACGTCCGTAGAGGCGCTGTCTATGCCGGCGGTTTAGTGGCGGTCGTTGGAACCGCCTCTACAATTCGTACGATCGCTAAAAACCGCCTCTACAAGCAGTTTTTCCTATAGTAACTTTAATTAGTTTTTTATTATAAATGAATTTTGGCTGGCTAATTTTATCTTTTATCATCAGATTTAGATGAATATAACACATTTTGTTGTTTTCGTATATCTTCATCTATGTCGTATTTTTATTCTAATGTATTACTATTGTGTTATGAACCGAATACGTGGTGATACTAACTGGATCACGTTGTTGACAAAATCAAGTATTCCTTTGAGATCTAATCCGGTTTCTAAACTGACCCTCGAGTGCACCACTACTGATTCAAGTGACTCAGTTGAGAAGGGATCAGCTCAATCGAGTTCTTTCGCCAAATATTCACAAGTGAATCGAAAAGGTAAGCTTGGCTGAAAGAACCGAGCTATTTATATTGATGAACAGCATGATGACAAAGAATGATAGGGAATTAAAATCTACTCCTACAAGAACTCTCAAAACCAAAGGAAAAGCTCAACTAAGCTCTTAAAAAAAAGAAACTAAACTCTTAGAGAAAAGTAGTAAATTATCCCTAGAAAGACTATAGATGTTGAAATTAAAAGAAAATTGAAATTGTTTTGGTCTCTTGTTCGAGTGAACGACTTTTATTATAGATATGCCTTTTCCATTTATAATAGGAAGTTTTTCTACCTTCAGTATTGTGTGATCATATCGTGAAGGGTTTTTCGACCACGTTCTTTTTTCTTCGGGATATACTATGGTCGATTACTTGCTGGCCACGAAACTCCCCCTCCACGTCTTTAATTGTTCCCGCCTAAACTATCTTCATTTCAGGCATTCTTTCGTTGGCTCCCGGTGCACCGCATGTCACCTTTTGTTTTGTCCACCCTGTCTAGTTACGTAGACCGAACCGTTTACTTTGTGGCACTATTTTTTCTTCGCCAATAATGCCACCAGGCTATCTTCCGAATAGATATTTTGGATGACTGACATTGCTTAATTAACGGCTAGGATCAACCATACTTTGATCAATGGTCAAGACTTACCAGACTTTTTGGTCACATTATTCCTTCGCTCGGTGGCCTCGATTGGCCATCCCTTTTGTAACATACCGAAACTTCAGTAAGCTATATCGGACTTTAGTCAAATTGACTAAAGCGTGCAAAAGGAATAGTTGGGCAAAGTCCATCTAACATTCCAACAGTGTTGGAAAGGTCAAAAATGAGTTCCAAAAGAGTTAGAAAGGTTTTAGCATCGATTGGCGCGAAATAGAATAAAAAAAAGATGCAAAACTAAAGTCTAGGCATTGTGTTACCGGTTTAACATCAAAAGTGTACCGATACAAAGCAGCAACCTGAGAGAGGTAGCTCTCAGGTTTGAGTGAAAAGGCTGTTAAACCGGTGACACCCCTAGTTTGTACCGGTACAGTGCACCGTGGACCACGGAAAAAGGCTGTTGAATCAGTGACAGGATTTCGTGTAGCGGTACAGTGCACCGTGGACCGCAGGCGCAGCCTGCTGCATATATAAAGATTGGGAGGGCTTTTTGGCTATTGTTACAACTTGTAAAAGGCCCCAACACCTCTCCCCCTCTTGTTCACAGCAGCCAAAACACCTCAACCCCATTTCTCTCCCTCTCTATCTCTAACAACATGCTCCAAGGTGGATTTTGGAGGAGATCAAAAGGAGGATTTGGAGGTTTTGGAGCTTTGGGAGGATCAAGAGCTCACCTACAAGGAGGAGCTTGTTGAGTTCATGGGCTAAGGTAAGGTTTCTTATGAGATTGATGTTAGGGCTTGGTTTTATGCCCCAAATCTTTTGGATTTGATCTTCTTACATGTGTAGAAATCTAGTAGAGATTATAGAACACGTGGAAAACCATGTTTGCTCAAGTGCTCTCTTGGTGGATTTCTAGGGTTTGTTCTAAACACCCTAAGAATGGTTTAGATGCTTCTAGATGAGCTTCTAGATGTTGAACAAGCTCTCTTTTGCTTGTTCTAGAGATCAAAATCAAGGATTGAGCAAAGGGCATTGTTAAACCACCGGGATGCAAATTGCCAATTTCCGTCCCTCGATACAAGGCGTTCGCTTAAGCTCGATTCTTCATGCACCAACGCCGCGAATTTTAGACGAGAAAATATAGAGAGATGAAGAAAAGATTTTAAGAGAAAAAAGGACGAGTTTCTCGTCACTAGCAACACCATGAATGTTGCTTGTGTGGGTGGTCGCTGTAAGGAAGAACTATACTTTCTACTATAGTCAACATCTCAATATAGCATACCACTAATTCAACATCAGACGCTCCAAATCGACTTATCATTCGCCGGAACTCCTGAATATCCTTTGAGCTTCAAATTCTGACAGTCATTTTGGCTTTGCTTAACATTTACACCAGAAAATTAATATTTCAGATGTTCGACCCCGTTGGTCACCGAAAAGCTGTATCCAAACTAGCAATCTTATCAACTACTTTCCGATTTATCTCACTCACGGGTGCAAGAATAATATGAAAACTTAAAATTCTAGGCCTCATAAAAATATTTCTGACTTACCTCACAGTTTTTCATAATTTCTAGACACTTTGTGCATTTTCGCTAATATTATCTGCCCCGTTTCACACAAGAAATCTAATATTCTGTTTTGGCTTCCGATATCAGCACAAGGTCCATTCTTTACAACTTATATTTCAAACTTCTTTCTAATCCAATAAATAATAGTATCTTCAATACTATTTTTATTAATCTTCTTTTATATAAAATCGCAAGATTACATCCAATCCGATACATCATAATTTAGAAGTTCTGTAATCCTACAATATAATACATACACAATCGATAACTACAACGAGAGCACAATCAGTGCAAACAACCAAGAGGAAGATACAAGTATAGAACATACAAGTAATGATAAAGAGAGGAACATCTATCTATTACATTCATTCAGCCTTTATAATACAACTTGATTATACATTAAGCTTCTAAACATAATATAAAGCTTACATCTTCCAAAATATAAACATTAGCTTACATTCATTCCAGAATATCTCACATCCTATACATCATCTACTCTCAAAGCATATAAAGCTGACTCTAATGCAGAAATAGGAAAGTAAACTAATGCAACTAGGGCGCTAGGCCCTTACCGCGATCCTCGCCGTGTGAACTCGCGCTCGGCCCTGTAGTAAAATGGGGGTGAGAACTAACTTCCTTAGTTCCCGGTGGGTTCGGCCGCCGACTCCGCCGATCTCCCCACTAGGTCCAAGTAGGCACCAGTAGATAATCGATAGATAGATAGATAAGGAAAGCGGTAAATGACAGGAGCAAAGCTACGCTACTATGCCCAATCATAAATATATGAATGCATGTACAATGAAATAGATAAACAACTAACCCATTATCATGTCCAAAGGTAAAGCTATTTATTCGTTCATCAATCTCATTTACTTGTCATTAATCTCATGGCTTACCCGAAGGCTGGCCTACAGCTCACTAGCCATCTCGACGCGTAGGGAGAATTAACTCATACTACGAAACCGATACCGTCTGGCGGGGCCAAAATAGGCAATCCCTTGGGACCCAAAATAGGCAATCCCACGTGACCAACTCCGGAGCACACTACTTGTGTGGGGCTTCCATCACAAGATTTAAAAACAGACCGTGAGCATGATCCAATCCTCGTCTCGAGAATACCCTATCCTCTAGGGTTACAATCATCATATAGTCCATAAGTTTCATATACACTACGAGTCACATATGTCACTTGTTCTTTTGTTTACTATCTACTAGATGCCACTCGTTCTTTACAAGTTTCCAATGCAATAGCCAATACATTACTAAATTTCCATCCACACTTATCATCTCATTATAGGGTTCCACATCACATATATAAACCTCAAGCATGCTAGATATAAGTACTAAGCCAAATACATTATTCTACTAAAGAACATGCAAGGTATAGGACCAAACCATCATTTATAACCCTATAATGCAAGATGTCAATATGCAATTTGATCAATATAAAACTTAAACATAAAAGGGAGCCCAGTTGCTTCGGGATGGACACCACCAACCTTTTATCGCGTTCTGATTGCTCGTCGTCACTCGCAATCGGCCTCCCGCGGCGCGCGTGGTCCGGTTCAGGCCAAACTCTTGTGCGACCACCCGAATGGCCACCAATTCACGATCCGAAAATTAAACGTCTTCGGTTATGTGCCACGATACTTCAAATCCGTTTTCATGAGTATACGATGTCGCCTCGGCCCTCCAGGCGGAAACGAAGCCTAAACGACCGTTTCTTTAATAACTTTACAACGGCTCGACGAATCGCCGAACCGACTTCGCCAACGCGTTCGTTTACCTTGCAATTAGGTTTACGAAGGGTCAAATTGGATCAAACCCTCACATATTGAAAAATCTCATTTTTGAGCCCTAACATGCAATTACCCCCAAATAATCCAAATTAAATGGAGCAACATGCTAAGAATGCTCATTAGAGGCTACTAGAACTCTTAAAGCTAAGGATTAAGCCAAATCCCAAAAGCTTACCCCAATGTGAACGCCGCAACGAAAACACGTCGCTCCAACGGGTGCATGAATGCTCAATCCGTCGCCTCCAACGCGTTCGCAAGCTCGATCTCCACCAACGCCGCGAATTTAGACGAGAAATATAGAGAGATGAGAGAGATATTTAGAGAGAAAAAAGGGAGAGTTTCTCTCACTACACCATGAACGTGTGCTTGTGTGGGGTGGTGGTCGGCTGTGAAGAGGAAGAAGCCTAGTAGCTTCTACTTATAGTCAACACCTCAATAGTAGCATACACTATTCACATCAGGCAGCTCCAAATCTGATATCTTTTGCCGGAACTCCCTGAATATCGGTTTGAGCTCAAATCTGATAGTCATGTTTGGCTGTGCTTAACTTTACGAAAGAAATTTTAATCTTTCAGTTTCGACCCCGTTTGGTCACCGAAACCTGTACCGAACTGCAATCTTTATCAGATAGCTTTCGGATTTTATTTCTCAATCTACGGGTGTCAGAATAATATGAAACTTTAAATCTAGCCTCATAAAAATATTTCTGACTTATCCTCCAGTTTTCATAATTTTCTTACACTGTGTATTTTCTGCTAATTTATCTGCCCCGTTTCACACAGAAAATTCTAAATATTCTGTTTTCGCTCCGATTTCAGCACAGGTCATTTCCAACTTATATTTCACTTCTCTAAATCCAATAAAAATAGTATCTCATACTATTTTTTATTTATTTTCCTTTTTATATTAAAATCCGCATATTACATCCCACCGTAACTTCATAATTTTAAAAGTTCGGTATCCTACATCCTCCCCTCCTTAAAAAGTGTTTCGTCCTCGAAACTCAAATCTCATCTCAATTCGAGTTATCGAGAAACTGAGGGTAACAATGCACTTTTGCACTCCGGGGTGGCCTTTCTCTCATTGGAACTACCCAAAGGCCCACTACGGAGGATGTGAGACCAAACTCACTCACATTTGCTAAGCACAACACCAAATGTACATTACGGTTTCGTAAGTTTAGGTGGCAGCGTAAGCCGACACTCGACGACTCTACACGCTCCAACACCGCTTGCTACCGAATCTAGGGAGTATACTTCGATTCGATCACCGGCATTGTCTAAAAGCAATATCATTGGTGCATCGACCCATCACAAGTGCTACCATCACAATCGGATTTTTGCTCTACTACGAGATGGCACACTTCTGCACATCACCAATCTTAATCCTCAAGAGAGCATATTCTCAAATCTCACGTGGCAATCCTATGTCCAAGTGTCTCCAAGAGACCACTTTACTTTCTCTTTCCTTCGCCACGGCTAATATCAATTTGTTCCAGCAACGAATTCACACGAACACTTTGTTCGCGAATCCAAGCTAACTCACTAACTGAGTTACCGGCCAAACAGCTCACCTCGACTTTCCATGGGTGGACCAAAGGTCACCAACCATACGTAGGTCTATCGCCCAAACCTGTCTCAACACGTAGTGTCTCTCGCTTGCAAGCGTGGACCCAATCAACACTACTGGGCGAAATTCTCACTTGGGAATTCGCACACACTCCGACTAGGAGGAACTATGACCCCAAACCACGTCAGGTCCTCGGGTTGGGTTACTACACACTCGGTGTGTCATCAATCTCGTAATCCACACGTGGCATTCCACGCTCCCGGGTCTATGCTCGGACTACCGCCCTGACCAAAACTCTGCCTTATCCGTAGGTATCGGGCGGCTGTCACTCACAGCTGACTACGCCTGCCCAAAGGGCCCAGGCTCCACAGTTCACAAATGGTCCAGGCACGGGTCGTCCCCAAGCACTACCCGCCGTCATCGTCTTATACGACATACTCTATTGAGTTACACGTACCATTACCGGCTCCTAAGTGCCTAAGCACCTAGTGTGAGCCATCAGCCTTACGAGTGTTCCATGGCCCGCTTCACACTTAGCAACGCTAAAGTGCTACAGCCAACACACTCTCTCGGCTGAAGCAAATCCATACTCTACGAGTATCTACACTCGCACGTCGTACGCCTCTCTAACGCTCTACTCCGAATTCGAGCCTTAGGCACTTTTGCCCTAGCACATGGCCACACAAGCATGACTCAGCCATCTCAATTCGAGGCCGTAACTTGATAATCAACCAACCACTCTTTCAGCAGTGATCCTGCTTTCACTGTTTAATCTACCGGAACTACATCCGAGACACTCAAATTGCTCGGTTATGCACAAGTATCACGGCTCAACTCTCGCAACCAACTACCCGTTGTCTTGAGAGTCGCTTCACCGTTTCGTCTTTCCCACGAGTCTCACTTCCTGTCTAGAATCCACTACTAGCAATTTGCTAGTACCGTCTAACCCTCCATCTACTCCAGCAAGCGTTACACCCTCACGCGCAAGCATGCTCGGGTATTTACACTTATCCGTCACTTTGGTCCTTACTACATCGATGCATCGACGATAGCAAGCGACCACACGACTAATGCATGCAAGGTCCTTCGACCAAGGTCGCGTACTCACTGACGCTCGTTGCCCGCCGCGAACCCTCCGTCGTCACTTCCTCACCACTTGTTCTCTAGACCACTCTGTAGACTTCACATCCACAAACTGTCTCGGAGAGGAAGAGGCTACCTCCTACAACGCGACCCTGCAATCGACCGCACGAATGCCTATCTCACCACGCAACGCACACTACGTGCTCGGTGAGAACTCCCACAATCCCGCATCTCAAGGAAGTCAATAAAGGCACCTCCGAGGTTCGAGATTGCGATTGGAATCAAGAAGGTGCATTGCCCCAAACTGGGCAATTTTGAGCTACGGGGACCGGTCCTTGCCCGAGAGACCGGTCCTCGGGAAACCGGTTCCTGCTGAGAGACCGGTTCCCGAGAGTGGCATTTCCGGGACTTAGCCAATTTTTCGCTTCTCGCCGATTTCGCACACGGGGGGTGGGGGGGGGGAGACCGGTCACTCAGATCCAGGGACCGGTTGCATCAAGCAACCCCGCAACCATTGGCTACGGGGACCGGTTCCTCCCTGCCAGGGACCGGTCCCCGAGAGCAACTCCACCAAGTGCAGACCTTGCACTATTGCTCTCGTGGACTCCAACTCCAACGCACTTTTGGTGATTTAGACATCTTCGGCTTCTCCGAAGCCTACACACTCGACAATTAGTCGATTTCCGACGAAGTCAAATCCTCGGATTTCGAGAATCTACTTCCCCTACATAAACGACTTTAACAATGCCCGGCCGAAATCTCCGCACAAGCAATTCGGCCATGCCCTCGTCATCCCGCACTACGTGTAGGATGCATTTCACGACACGGGAGAACTCCCGCTCGTATCGTCTCACGGTGCAGTTTACCTGCCACAGCTTCGGAAACTTATCCTGAAGCTTCCCTCTATCACCATCGGGGAAGTAAACGTAGGATACTAATCCCCGAACTCATCCCAGACCATCGGAGGCAGACCAGGCAATCGATTTCGTCGAATGCCTTTCTACCACACCCTTGCCGACTGCTTACAAGCAACGTACGGCTAGGTGTGCCCTGCCTCACGCTACAACGCATAGATCCCCCAAAGGGAGTCTTGCTCTCAGTTCGTCACCAGCAACTTGCCGGCATTGACTACTCACCAATCCCCTTTAGGTAGGCGACATACTACCACGACTTATGCATGCTGGGGGGGGTAACTACACTGACCTGCGTCCTGGTTTCTACTATACGAACATGTAAATAGTAGTAAAAGACCACAAATAAAATGCATGCAATTGCTTAAATTGCTTCTTGCTAGAATGTATGATTGCTTAATTAAATCATACCTGCGGTGACATCACCAACAGCAGCAGGTTCCTCGACTTCAGCCGCGTATCCAGGGCCGCTTGGTGCTCCCTGAATGTCCTCCGGTCGCTCGACCACCCCAAGCTCTCCAGACCGCGCCACAAGCTGCACATCCACCATCTGACCCGGAGAGGTGAAAGTCGTCACTGTCGGCGGGAGTCGTCCATCGCCCAAGGGGCAATCATATTTCACGTGGCCAGACTGCCCACAACGAAAACACCTTCCCTCTCGCAGTGCATACCGCCGCGCCTGGTGGGATCCTCCACAAATCACACACCCTGCAGATACGGCAGTAGCAGACGGAACTCCTCCGAACTGCCGCTGGATCTCTGGGGCGGATGCAACTGACGGGCAGGTGGCACTCCTTCCGCGCACTGACGGGCCATATGTCCCGCCCGACCACACTTGAAGCACCGTCCCGCCCGATCCTTACAAGTCGCTGCGCGATGCTCTCTACCGCAGATAACGCACCGCATAGGTCCTTGTCTAATAGACCGCCCTTTTTGGTACTTCGGGGCTTTTTTGGAACTAGACTGTTCCCCCGAACCACCACCAGACCGTTTCTTCACTCCACTCTCCTTGAACGCCTCGCGTTCCTGTCTCACTTCCCCAGCTGCCGCATCGAGTATCGTAGGACCCGAAGCCGCCAGAGGGACACTAGATTGCAAGTGACTACAAGCAATCGGAGAGCGATTCGAGGTGGGTTGTGTTTACCGAAGCGACTAGGTCGCCTCCATGTCAAAGTGGAGCTTGAATTCATATTGATGCATATTATGGTAGTTGTAGCATTTCGGATGCATAGATGCTAAAGATATATAAACTGCCATTAGATAAAGACATGGACTAGAAATGCTAAGTGGATTGTATGTGCAGGTTAATATTATGATAACCATGCTAGTTGATGATTGCATAATGATGCATTGAGAATATATGCTAGAGGATAGATTCATGTTGGTATATATATGCATAGTGGAATAAATGCTAGCTACATGTTAGCATTGTGAGATCATGTTAGGGAGCATGCATATGGACATATTGTTGATTATGTTAGATAAGATGCATGTTAGCTTTGTAAACTTGATGTGGACAATTAGGATGTCAAATAGATCAAGTGGCATTGAACCTAGTGTTAATAAACATAGGTTGGACATGAATGACATTGAACCTAGTGTTAGTAAACATAGGTTGGAATCACGAGTAGTATTAAACTTAGTGTTAATGAATATAGGTTGAGAATTGAACCTAGAGTCAAGTAAACCTAGGTTGTGTGATAGGGGCATTGTCACGCCCCGAGACCTCTACCGATTTGGTCCGGTTCGGTCGCGTCGAACAGACGCCGAGCGGACAGCATCTCCCCTGTCCGCCGAAGGCTAAACAACCAGATCATGTACAAGAATTTGCCCAGGTAATGAAATTCTATACATACATAATCAACGAAGGGCACAACAAGTGCCAACAACTAAGAGCAAGAATCCACAAGCATACACAAGTGAAATAAAGAGAGTATTACTAACTATTACATCATTTGCGTTCAATTACAAGTGAAGGCTGTCTTGGTTAATGAAGTATTGAATAACCTTAACTTTAAAAAAGGATCTGCCGCTCCTTCGCGGCATTGGGCTGTAAATTGAGCGACGTGTTCGACCGTATTTTCGGTCTCATCTCCCGAAAATTTGTCAAATTTCCAATTTGCCGGATATGAGTGTTCTATATCTATATTAGCAGGATATGGTGATCTGAATATAGGCCGTATTGCCGGCCTTGTGCCTACTCCGAAAGTATTCCGGATCGCTTCTTCTATTTGCGCATATATCTCATTATTAATCCCCTGTATGGGGACTTGCGCTGGCACTGGATTCGGTGGTTGTTGAACCCCGAGATTCTGTACTAGGGGATTAACCCCTTGTGCATTCGGAGCCTGCCCCGTAGCCCCTACGTTTTGGGGCTGGTAGGTTGCAAGTGGAGGGGGTGGAGGTAATCCCCAAGCCACTTCCGGCTGTTGATCGGTGTTTCCAACAACCGGTCTGTAAGCCGCTTGATATTGTGCCCCCTGGTATTGGGGCTGACCAACTACCAGTGTTCCTGGATTTTGTAACACCAGCGTTATCACAGGCGCTTGAAGGCCTGCTATCGGCTGTTCGTTCCGAGTTAACAACTGCCCTATTCGGGCTATGTTCTCGTTAGAAGCCGTGATTGCGGTCAGAACGGCATCCAGCCGTGCGGTACTTGCGTGACTATTTTGGTCCAAAGTCTGTAGGACCCGAGTCATTTGGCCAAGTGCTTGGGTCAAACTAGGCTCCTGTTGGCCAGATTGACCACTGGTCTCACCTTCAACCGGTAAAACTGCTTGGCGCTCCACAGCGTTCTCTGAATTACTGGGTTGTTCACTCCCAGAATTTCTGGGAATAGCCCTATTACGGAGATTCATGGCGTTGTCATCAGCCATACTATATATATATAAATGCAAATTTACCTCAAAAGCGAGTCCCACTGGGCGTGCCAAAAAATTGTTGGGTGCCGAACGTCCCGACCCTTGACCCGGTCAATAATTCTCCTCGAGAAGATCGTCGGGATGCGAGACGGCTGCGGATTATGACCCTCGAAATATGCGCCCACAGAGGATCAAGCAATTAGGCCGATGAGGGATCAAATCAGCCGGGTTCGAAACCCTCCGCAGTAAATTCGCTTCGGCAGGATGAGCCGAATGGAGAGGGGAAGCCCAGAATTCGACTAAGAAACGAGCCGAATGGCCACACAACTTGTGATCTGATCGGCAGGAAGAGCCGAAGATGACTTTCTATTGAATAGCAAAAGGAAATACACAAGCAGGGGAGTGATGCCCGTAGGACAGACAGACTCTAAGTATGGGAACAGGGGAGTGATGCCCGTAGGGCAGACAGACTCCGAGTATGTGTTACGATATATTTTATCTATATTAGGATGTTACGATATATTAGGATATTGTGTATTATTGCCTTATATAGAGTAGTATCATTGCCTTCTATAGAGTAGGATTATATAGTATGTAATCCTAGTTATACTCCGACTATTGTAGTCATTGTTACTATAGTAAGACAATCTCTTGTACTATATATATTCATTAATACAACTCAAGAGGGTATGCACTTTAGCCCTTCTTTCATGGTATCAGAGCGGGAACCCTAATGTGGGGATATCGATCCATAGCCACCATCCACCATTAATCTCACCTTTTTCTATAGGTGTCTTTTCTTTTGGTTTTCTATCTTCCCAATATTGCTACAGTACTGCTACAGTATCATCGCTACAGTACTGGCGCTACAGTAACAGCGCTACAGTAACAGCGCTACAGTATTTCTGCTACAGTATTTTCAGCCTTTCTGTGATTTCTCTTTGCTCCTCTGGTGCCGCTCGGACTGTCCTACTGTTGGTTGCTCGTATCGCTCGGTTCTTTCCTTGGTGCGGTCGATCTTATTTGGTGATAAGTGGTTCCTCTCATGTGGTAGAATTCAGGTTTTTTTTTTATTCACATCCGCTACATTCCGATTTATCTTTCTTTCTTATCTAGTGGTGGATCCTTATCTTAAGGTAGTAAACATGTCTTCTTCTACCTCAAATTTGCCAATTGTTAATATCAAAACTCTCATACCACTAGAACTCACCGATTCTACATATCTTGTGTGGAAACAAGTCTTTCTTAATGTTCTAGAAAGTTTTGATGTTACAAAACATGTGGACGGAACTAGTGTTGTGCCTTCTCAGACTATCGATACTGCTGATAAGAAGGAGGTTATAAATCCTGAATATGTGAGTTGGAAAAAGAACGATACTACTATACTTTCATGGATTAATGCCACTTTATCTCTTAGCATATTACATATGGTTGTTTCTAGCTCACCTAAAACTGCATATGATGCTTGGAGAATTATTGAGGCATATTTTCTTGATAAGACTGCTTCCACGGCTTTTTCTCTAAAATCTGAATTGCGGAGCATCAAGAAAGGCTCAATGAGCATGAGTGATTACATGCAAAAGATCAAGACGATTGGTAATGCTCTTCAGGCGATTGGTGAAATCGAGTCAGACCATAATTTGGTCATGACTGTTCTTCTAGGGCTACCTGAGGAATATCGAGGTTTTGTTAGTGCTCTAAACACACACAGAAATAAGCCAACTTTTGAACAACTTCGTCCACTCTTGATGCAAGAAGAAACAGAAGTTCAGCGTCGCACTAGTGTGACTACGTCCTCTGCTATTCCCACTATTGACAGTGAAGCTCTTTATGCCAATCGTGGACGTGGTAATCGTGGAGGCCGTGGAGGTAGATATCGTGGAGGCCGAGGACAACGTGGTAGACACTATTCTGGTCGTGGATCTCCTGAAATCTACCCACAGTCTCAACCCAATTATCCTCAACAATCTTACACTCCAAATCAACAACCATATATTCCTAAGTCCGGCATACAATGTCAGATATGTGGAAAGTTCAATCATTCTGCTCTTCAGTGCAGACAACGCTTCAATCATTCTTTCGCTGCTGATGAAGTTCCTCAGACCTTTGCTGCTATGAACCTTCACGAACCCGGTGAGGAAGTCTGGTATCCGGATACCGGAGCATCAAATCATATAACCGCAAACTCTGGTATTCTCTCATCTTCTAAACCTTATAGTGGGCATGAAAAAATTCTTGTTGATAATGGAAATTTACTTGATATTACTCAGACAGGTGAAACTCAATTGAATACATCTTCTAACTCTTTTGCTCTAAAAAATGTTCTTGCTGTTCCTACTATTAAGAGAAATTTACTTTCAGTGCGTAAATTCTGTCAAGATAATAATTCTCTTTTTGAATTTGACTCTACTAGTTTCTCTGTGAAGGACAAGGAAACAGGGAAGGAGCTTCTTCGATGTCCTAGCTCGGGAACATCACTTTATCCAATTTCTTCTAGACTTGCAAGTCTAGGGAATAAGCAACAACTAGCTCTTATTGCATCTAGATTTAGTGGAGATGTCTGGCATAGATGGTTAGGTCATCCTAGTCTTCCTGTTCTTTCTACATTTATTAAAAATAATAAAATTATTTCTGATTCTGCACTGAAATTATCTGTCTGCAATGCTTGTAATATGGGAAAACATGTTAAACTCTCATTTCATGATTCAGAATCTCAATCTGCTTTTCCTTTTCATATTATTCATTCTGATGTTTGACAACCACCTGGCTTTGTGCATCCTTCGCTTCCTAGTCACGTTTGCCGTCTACGTAAAGCGATATATGGTCTCAAACAAGCTTCTCGGGCTTGGTTTCAGCGCTTCACTTCTTTTCTTTCTGAGATTGGTTTTGTTGGCAGCACTGCTGATCCCTCAATGTTTGTTTGTCATTCTTCCTCTGGCACTCCTGTTCTCCTCTTGTATGTTGATGATATTATTGTCACCAGCAGTTCCTCATCTCTTCTCGATGCTCTCATCGTTACTTTACAACGCGAATTTGCCATGAAGGATCTCGGACCGCTGCATTATTTTTTGGGTATTGAGGTTCATCGTTCTCGTTCTCCATCTGGTCTTCATCTATCTCAACAAAAATATGCGCATCAATTGCTTCAGCGACATGGTTTTCTTGACAGTAAGCCTGTTTCTACTCCTCTTTCGCCAACATCTTGTCTCTCTTCCCATGAAGGGCATCTTCTTGAGGATCTATACACTTATCGTCAGATCGTTGGTGCTCTCCAGTATCTTACTTTCACCAGACCGGACATTTCATATGCCGTCAACTCTGTTGCCCAGTATCTTTATACACCTCGTGAACCACACATGCAAGCGGTCAAACGTATTCTGCGTTATATTCGGGGGACGCTGACTTATGGCCTTCCTATCTCTCGTTGCGACAATTCTTCTCTTGTGGCCTTCGCTGATGCTGATTGGGCTGGTTGCCCCGATACACGTCGCTCTACTTCTAGATATTGCATTTTTCTTGGGCCAAATCTTATCTCCTGGTCCGCTAAGAAACAACCCACCATTTCTCGTTCTAGTTCTGAAGCAGAGTATCGTGCTGTAGCCTACACACTTGCTGAGACAGTCTGGATTCGTCGTCTCCTTCGTGACCTTCGTGTTTTCTTATGGCGCTCTATCAGTATTTATTGCGATAATCTCAGCACCACCTACCTTGCGGCCAGTCCTGTTCTCCATGCTCGCACGAAGCACATTGAACTTGATCATCAATTTTTGCGGAAAAAAGTTCAGTCTGGTGATTTGGCCTTAATTCATATCCCTTCTGACAAGCAACTTGCCGACATTTTCACCAAGCCCCTGACATCCTCTCGGTTTTCGATATTGCGGCTTAATCTTCACATCCGACCACCGGATGCTTAGCTTGCGGGGGGATGTTACGATATATTTTATCTATATTAGGATGTTACGATATATTAGGATATTGTGTATTATTGCCTTATATAGAGTAGTATCATTGCCTTCTATAGAGTAGGATTATATAGTATGTAATCCTAGTTATACTCTTACTATAGTGGTCATTGTTACTATAGTAAGACAATCTCTTGTACTATATATATTCATTAATACAACTCAAGAGGGTATGCACTTTAGCACTTCTTTCAGTATGGAAAATTACATGAACTACTCCTAAGGAAAGCAGTAAATGCGAGAATAGAAAGATGCAGAAAAATAAAGGTGGTCTTTTGTGCGCAGGGACGAAGACCCTTTTTAAGAGTATCGTATGCCTATTTATAGAACCGCCTTTGCGTCAGTTATCGCTCTTGCACGATCAGCCACTATCTCCTGATTCGTAGGACCACCTTCGGCCGATCGGAACCGCTCGTAACTGCTAGCGGTTGTTATAACTCCTCGATCCAGTGCGGCTTGTATGTGTCCGGTGTACTCTAGGTCTGCCGTTTTAGCTGTCTTACGGATATGGACCCGGTATGCCAGCTGTTCGCGCCTAACTGGCTCAACACTATGTTTATTAACACTAGATTCAATGCCACTCGATCTATTTGACATCCTAATTGTCCACATCGACTTTACAAAGCTAATATGCATCTTATCTAACATAATCAACAATATGTCCATATGCATGCTCCCTAACATGATCTCACAATGCTAACATGTAGCTAGCATTTATTCCACTATGCATATATATACCAACATGAATCTATCCTCTAGCATATATTCTCAATGCATCATTATGCAATCATCAACTAGCATGGTTATCATAATATTAACCTGCACATACAATCCACTTAGCATTTCTAGTCCATATCTTTATCTAATGGCAGTTTATATATCTTTAGCATCTATGCATCCGAAATGCTACAACTACCATAATATGCATCAATATGAATTCAAGCACCACTTTGATATGGAAGCGACCTAGTCGCTTCAGTAAACGCAACCCACCTCGAATCGCTCTCCGATTGCTTGTAGTCACTTGCAATCGTCCTCCCGCGGCACCCGTTGCCCGGTTCTGCCCGAACTCACACTCGACCACCAAACAGCCACCAATCCACAATCCGAAAATTAAAGGTCTATAACTTGATGCCACGATGCTCCGGATCCATTCTCGTGATTTTTGGACGTCGTCTCGGCCCTTCAGGCGGAAACGAAGCCGAAACGTCCGTTTCTTCAATATCTTCGCGTAGACTCGACGAATCATCAAATCGACTTTGCCAACGCGTCGAAAATACCTTCAATTAGATTTACAAATGGTCAATTTACATTTAAACCCATCTAGGACAAAAGCCCAATTTTGGTGCCCTAGCAATGTCCTTTGCTCAATCCTTGATTTTGATCTCTAGAACAAACAGAAGAGAGCTTGTTCAACATCTAGAAGCTCATCTAGAAGCATCTAAATCATTCTTTGGGTGTTTAGAACAAACCCTAGAATCCACCATGAGAGCACTTGAGCAAACATGGTTTTCTACGTGTTCTATAGTCTCTACGAGATTTCTACACATGCAAGAAGATCAAATCTAAAAGATTTGTAGCATAAAACCAAGCCCTAACATCAATCTCACAAGAAATCTCACCTAGGCCCATGAACTCAACAAGTTCCTCCTTGTAGGTGTGCTCTAGATCCTCCCAAATCTCCAAAACCTCCAAATCCTCCTCTTGATCTCCTCCAAAATCCACCTTGGAGCATGTTTTTAGAGATAGAGAGGGAGAGAAATGGGGTTGGGGTGTTTTGGCTTGCTATGAACAAGAGGGGGAGAGGTGTTGGGGCCTTTTACAAGTTGTAACAATAGCCAAAAGGCCCTCCCAATCTTTATATATGCAGCAGGCTGCGCCTGCAGTACACGGTGCACTGTACCGGTACACGAAATCCTGTCACCGGTTCAACAGCCTTTTTCCGTGGTCCACGGTACACTGTACCGGTACAAACCAGGGTGTCACCAGTTTAACAGCCTTTTTCACTCAAACCCAAGAGCTACCTCTCTCGGGTAGCTGCTTTGTACCGGTACACTTTTGATGTTAAACCAGTAACACAATGCCCAGACTTCAGTTTGTATCTTTTTTTGATTCTATTTCGCGCCAATCGATGCTAAAACCTTTCTAACTCTTTTGGAACTTATTTTTGACCTTTCCAACACTGTTGGAATGTTAGATGGACTTTGTCCAACTATTCCTTTCGCACGCTTTAGTCAATTTGACTAAAGTCCGATATAGCTTACTGAAGTTTCGGTATGTTACATTCTTCACCCCTTAAAAAGAATTTCGTCCACGAAATTCAAATTACACCTCAATTCATCTCCTTGAGCAATTGAGGGTACCAATGCACTTTTCCACTCCGGAATGGCTTTTCGCTCTTTGAACCAATTCAAAGGCCCACCACAGAGGGTACAACGCCAAACTCATACAACTTTGCAAGGTGCATCTCACAAAGTGCATTACGGTCTCCGTCATTCTTGGTGGTAGCGCAAGTCAAAACTCGACGCCTCTACGTGCTCCAACACCAGTCACCACTAGGCATGCAAGAACTCTTCTTTGCATTTACCCTCCCTTTAGGGAGCATAATCCAATTCCATTACTCAAACTCCCCGTGGCTTGATACTAGCTCAAGGCCTCACCAAGAGCACTTTATCTTCTAATACCATATGCCACGGTCAATCTCATATCACTCTCGTAACGAGCTCACACGAATGCTTTGTTCGTGAATTTGAGCCAAACCTCTCGATAAGGCTATCCACCAAATCGCTTTCCTCGGTTTCCATAGGTGGACCAAAGGCCACCAATACTACGTAGGCCTACTGCCTAAACCTGCCTCAACATATGCGCAGCGTCTCTCGCTCGCAAGCATAGACCCAATCATGATCGGGGGCGAAGTTCTCACTTGAGAATTCACACACACTCCAATCAGGAGCAACTAAAGTCCCAAACCATATCAAGTCCTCGGGTTGGGTCACTACCGCACTCTCGGTATACTATCAGTCACACCACACACTCTATCGAGCACACGTACAATTGTAAGATATGGATCCCGAGGATCTAAAAGGTAATTAACACCTAGAGGGGGGTGAATAGGTGTAAAAACGGCAAACTCAAAAATCTCGATGCAAATAAAACGAAACAGCGGAAAAGAAAACAGCACACCGAGAATTTAATGTGGGAAAACTCCAAATCGGAGTGAAAAACCCACGGGACCAATCACGCAAAGAAAATCCACTAAGAAAACATGAGTACAAGTGATTTTGACCAAAACACACGACTCAATTTACCAATTTCCCGTAGATGATGATCTTCGCCGGTCCTCGATCGATAAGAATCCTCCAATCGATCTCACTGCAACTCCTTGCAGCGTCAACGCCTCAACTCCTTGAAGCGTCCACCGAATCCTCGGCTACACGTGAACTCCACACGTCGAATCTCCTTCCGGAGCTTGTAGAATTGAAGATTTGTGGTGATTAAGCTTTAGAATCCCATAAGCTATGAGGATCTACCTTTAATCAAACATCTACTTGATTCTCGTATGATTTCTCGAGTAAAAACAAAGAATCAAGTCGATTGTTGATCGTTAGAAACTTGTTATTAGAATCAAACCATAAGAACAAGAATAACTAGTTTCTAGGGTTTAGAATCAGTAGAAATTCAAAGCCTTACCTCTTTAGATGACCCTCATAGCTTATTTATATGTTTAGAAGACTTAGAAATAGACTAGGATTGTAAAAAGTCCTTTTTAAAAACCTGTGTCGTCCTCAGAGACCGGTCTTCTCGAGGAGACCGGTCTGTGAGAGACCGGTCTCTCAAGTGAGGAACCGGTCCCTCGCTGCGTGACCAAAATCACAACGTTCGGGAACCGGTCTCTCAAGCTTGAGACCGGTCCCTCGCTGCGCGACAGAATCACCAAGGTTCGGGAACCGGTCTCTCATCACAGGGGACCGGTTGCATCAAGGTTCACGCAGTGAGGACCTTAGGGGAACCGGTCTCTTGAACTCAGAGACCGGTCCCAGAACACAGAAAAGTTCAGTAAAGTAGTTTTAAAGCCATCTAAGCCTTCTGAACTTATTCTAATTAGATATCTTCACCACAAATGATCTTTTCTTCATACCTTAGGTGTCGAGCTTTCCGAATAAGTCTTTGTTCTTTAATTTGAATCTTTTCTTCAAAACTTCTGCGATCAACTCTTCAAGACTCCAACGAACTTTACGAAATTCGCCAACCTATAAAATCCTTAACAACAACTACCAGCTCCTAAGCACCTAGTGCGAGCCACCATTCCCACGAGTGATCCATCGCACGCTTCACACGTAGCAAAGCTCAAATGCTACTGCCAACACTCACTCGGCTGAGCTAAATTCGCACTCTACGAGTAACTATACTCGAGCATCGTACGCTTTCCATACTTAATCCAGCATTAGGCGACTTGCCTATGCACATCAATTTCACGAGCACAATTGCCCTACCTCACATCGAGGTACAACTAGGCCCACAGGCCAAAACTTGGCACTAACCATCTACTCTCTCAACAGTGATTCACTTTCACTGTTCGATCTACCGGAACGACATCCAAAATTTTCGAATTACTCGGGTGTCCTCAAATATCATGGCTCAACTGTCGCAATCTACTAATTAAGTTGCTCTGAAAGTTGCTTCACTATTTCCATCTGTACCACAACTCTTATCATTAGACCATCACTAGCAACTTGCTAGTGCTATCTAGTTCTCTACCTGCGCCGGCAGGTGCTACGCTCTCACAACGCAAACACGCTCGGGTATCTACACTTACCCATCCTCTTGGTCCCTACTGTACTAAGGTATGAGTAGTAGTAAATGACCGTATGCTCAATGCATGCAATGCACCAACTCTACATCATGCAAAAATACATGATTACATCAATTAAATCATACCTGCCATGAAGTCGTCAGTAGCAGCAGG
The DNA here is from genome assembly GCF_001540865.1 of Ananas comosus. NCBI lineage: Eukaryota > Viridiplantae > Streptophyta > Magnoliopsida > Poales > Bromeliaceae > Ananas > Ananas comosus. The sequence goes on from NC_033628.1 coordinate 5,765,819, forward strand.
TCCCTCAACTTGGGTCGCGTATCCATGGCCACTTGCAGCCTGTCGCGAACCCCTCAGTTGCATCATCCTCGACGGCCGCTCTTCTGACCATGCCGCAGGTGGCACACCTGCGGGCTGTCCCGGAGAGGAAAAGGCCGTCAACAATGTCAAAGCCCGGCTATCACCTTGCGAACACTCATCCCGTATATGGCACGGCTGCCCACAACGAAGGCATCTCCCATCGCGCTGTACACATCACCGTGCCCAATGAGAACCGCCACAAATCACACAGCCTGGGGAGGATCGGGTAGAGGACGGCTTCGAGTGTTGCCTAGAACTCGGCTGACCAACCGAACCGCGCGATAATGGCCTCACCCCTCCTTGCTCATGCTTATGAGAGATGCGCTCCTCATGCACGAAAGCCTCACCATGCTCTGCCCACAATGCTCGATCCAACACCTCTGCGAAGGTTGTGAGCTTGAGGATTTGCACCTTCTTATAAATATCTGGTTGAAGTCCATGTAAAAATCAATCGGCCATATCCTTGTCATCCCGTACCATATCCGGGACACAATTCACGATACGGGAGAATTCCCGTTCGTATTCTCTCACAGAGCGGTCTCCTTGCCGCAGCTTCCTAAACCTGTCCTGAAGCTTTCTCTTTTCACAGTCGGGGAAGTACGTAGAAAACACCAATCCCCAAAACTCTTCCCAAACCATAGGGGAAAGATTAGACGATCGGTTCCGCCGAATGCCTTTCCACCACACCTTCGCCGATTGCTTCAAGCAATGCACGGCTAGGGGCACCTTGTCCCGCTCTAATGTGTACAGCTCCTCGAAGAGCGTTTCCATGGAGTCAATCCACATCTCCACGATCCACGGATCGACATTCTCGCCATCAAAAGTAGGCGGATCGAACTTCTGGAAGGTCATGAGAGCTGCCAAAGCTCGCTCTTTCTCTGCCTCCACTGCCGCACTTTCGGGAGTCGGATCGCCCGATCCCGACGGAGCAGTCTCCGCCTCAACACCCGGCCGTCCTCGACGAGCCGCAGCTGGTGCAACCACCAGCTGGTCTACTGTTTCTTGAAGTCTTTTAATTCGCTCCTCCTGGCGCATAGCAACCTCCTGCTATCGCTGCGCCACATCAGCTTGTTGCCTCACCACACCCACAAGTGTGGCCAACTGTTCACGAAGTTCCAAGTCTTCGCTCGCCTCTTATTGCTCGGGGACACCACTTGTCCCTCCCCGCGTCGATCTGGACGAAGATTGCCTACGCGGTGCCATCGTTTCCTGAAACATGACAACTCGATTAATCCTCAACCTTTGTAGGTCGAGCACAAAACAATTAACATCGACTCAATTCGGGCGAAAGTCATACAAGGGCATTTATTCTCATCACTCGGTTTCATGTTGTACACGTCCAAAATGAACACCCTCGGTTGAGAAGAAACCACACCTTGAATCTGCCTCTAATATCCTTTTTAGAGGTTTACAACATAACCCAATCATTAACCTTTCGCCACAAGTCTCAAGTTCTCGTCTCTCACGAGCCTTAATCTCCTATGGTTTACTATCCTAGGGTCTCCTAGGTCCATCTAAATCATTTTCTTTATATTCTTTTTTTGTTCTTTTTATGCTCTGATACCATCTTATCTGTCACGCCCCGAGCCCATCTATTTGGTCGGTTTCGGGCACGCCAACAGACCGCAGAACGAATAGGGTTTCCCCTGTACCGCGGACAGAGTCTCTCCTGTACGTCCAAGGCGTTACTGTCACGCCCCGCCCCGAAACCACTACAATTTGGCACGATTTGGGCGCGGCGAGCGGACTGCCGAACGGACAGCACCTCCCTTGTCCGCCCAAGGCTCAACAACAGGAATGTGTACAAGAATTTATTCAGGAATTTAAATCCTAAACATACACATTCAACGGGGCACAAATAGTGCCAGCAACTACAAGAGCAAGTCATCCTTTTCATTTACATCATTTTCTTTAAATGAATACATCTTTCATCCAAAATGCATAGCTCTCCAAATCCTCACCTACAATGAATCTCTCTCAATACATAGGTGTACTAATGCGAAAAGGAAAACTACTATGCTACCACGGTCTCACTGGTCGGGCGCGATGCCCTTGCCGCGGTCCTCTCTCGGCAGCCTTGTACCTACCACTGGAAATAAAGTGGGGTGAGAACTATCTTCCATACTTCCCAGTGGGCTCGGCCGCTGACTCTGCCGATCTCCCCACTAGGTCCAAGTGGGCACATGCAACAACGGATAGATAGATAGATAGATATCTGAAAACTGTAAATGCAATAGTAGAAAAACTATGCTACTATGCCCATAATCATGTATAATGGATGCATGCATCATATAGTAAAGGTTTACTATCATGCTAACGAATTCGATCCATGTTCGAATGATAATGTTCAATGACATTGTTCATTGTTCTTTTTACCCAATCTGTAGCGAAGCCCTTGGGTTCGCCAATAACTCACCTTTCAATCCCAAAGTGGGGAGGGAGCTCCAAGTCTACCCAAGCCCGGGACCGTCTGCGGACCTCCATGTGGTCCGGACCTCCAAGTGATCATAGTCGCACGACACTCCGGAGTACTCGACGATAATCCCCTCCATGTGGGGATATGGATGGCTATACCACCCCAAAGGGAGACTGTGAGCTAGATCTATCCTCTCCAAGTGAGGATACCATACAACTAGGGTCAACAACCCAATCGAATCCTCTCCAAGTGAGGATGCTCTACAACTAGAGTCAACAACCCAATCAAATCCTCTCAAAGTGAGGGTACTTAGGTTTACTAAGTTCTTTATCTACAAGGCATTTTCTATGGGATCCACCTATCCCTAGGTTCTCAAACCTCTAGTGTCATTTACACTACATTAATGCCACTCGTTATTCTTTAACATTTGGATGCCACTCGTTTGTTCTTTGACATTAAACACTACTTTCTATGTCATCAACACCCCCATCGGGTTCATCTCTATCCTTTCGCATCATAGGATCCACGTTCCGACCCAATCCTTACCTATCTAAGTTACCAAGCGTTCCAAGTACACTAGGTTATCAATTAGAAAGCATAAGGAATGGAGCTACTATGCAATCCTACAATGCAACATGTAAGAGATGAGATTAAATGCAATCTAAGACATAAAAAGGAGTTCGAAAGCTTCGGGATGGCACCCCCCACCTTTTATCGATGTAGAGGCTTTAGAAACGCTCCTCGGCGAACCTTACGACGTGGTCTCGGCCTTCTTGGTCCAAGACAAGGTTAAGTCGGCCGTATTTTGCCGATAGCTCCCAATCCACTAGTCGAATCGTAAAATCGACTTCGCCCTCGCGTTTTGTGACCTACCAATTAGGTTTACAATGCATCAAATGAGATCAATCTCATACTTTACCAAAAAATTCCATTTTGGGTGCCCTAGGGTTCCCATCTTGCCATTGCAATTTGGAACCCTAACTCTAGCTTTGATCCACCAATAATGGTGCTAGGGGTCCATTTGACCCCATTTCCAAAGCTCAAAATCCAAAAACCCTAAGTTCTACAAGCTAGGGTTTGTAGCCTACCTATTGAGCTACACCAATGGAGAGGAGAGAAAGAGAGGAAGATGCTCAAAGCCTTCTCCTTGATCTCCTTATTCTTCTCCACCTTCTTCTCTTTCTTATTTTTTCTTTTCTTCTTCTCCTCCTTCTCTTCTTCCTTTTATTTCTAGAGAGAGAGAGAGCAAGAGAGTGTGAGAAAGGGAAAGAGATGAGGGGATGAGAATGAGAGGGAGAGAGGGTAATTTCCCATATACACCCCTCATATGGTGGCCATTTTGCACTTAAACCCCTCCACTTTTCCATCCTTGCACTGCCTTCTGGGCAGAATTGGCGCGGAGGGACCGGTCTCCCCGACTTGGGACCAGTCCCCGAGAACCTCCCTCGGGCGCACGCGTTCGGGAACCGGTCTCTCCCTGAGAGACCGGTCCTCGGAAGACCGGTTCCTCTCGGAGAGACCGGTTCCCGAGAGCTGAATTTTCGGGACTTAGCCAAATTTCGGCATTTCTTGCTGGGACCACGTTCGGGGACCGGTCCCTCCCTGCCAGAGACCGGTTACATCAAGCAACCCCGCTACACCCAGCCGATGGAACCGGTCTCTCACCTCCACAGACCGGTCCCTGAGAGTAACATCAGCCTAATGATGCAGTTTGCACCATTTGCTCTCGTGGACTCAACTCCAAGGCACTTTTTGTGCTTTGGACATCTTTAACTTCCCCAAAGGGTATTCTCTCGACAATAGTCGATCCTGGACGAAGTACAACTCTCGAATTTCGAGAATTCACTTCCTTACAGTTACAATCCAAACAATGCAATGCATGAGGTTCCAACCTGTAACACACTGGACCTTTGCAAATTGCGAGGTTCGAATGATTGGATGTGTTTCGAGCTTTTCCACACTTGGTGGAGGGTCGTAGAATGTTTTTCGGTCCAAAAAGTTCGAAAACCTGAGTTCTGGACGAGTCCTGAGAGTTTTCACTCTCGGGGACCGGTCCCTGAAAGAAGAGACCGGTCCGCTTGTGAGTAGTGTTGCGCTGTCGGCGAGGCAACCTGTCACACCCCGCGACCAACCGCCAATTTGGACCGGGCCGCGGCGCCGACGACAGACCGCCGAACGGACCGGGGTTTCCCCTATACGCGGACAGAGTCTCCCCAGTACGTCCTAGGTGTCGCAATCCAAAACAATACAAATGGTTCCAACCAGGAACAGATATCAATTTTGATTGCGTAAGGAAGTATCAAACAACATAAACACATCCTATGTTATTACATGCATTCACATTAGATTCATTTATTTCCATCAACTTCCAAACCAACTAAGTTATTACAAATTTAATACATTTATTCCTCTCATTTTCTATACCCCTAAGCTACGTCGACGGGGTACTGCTAGCTCTGGTCTCTGGGGATAGGAGGCTATCTATGGAGCTACGCCCTTGCCTCGCGCCGCCGCGCCGCTCACGTGCGAACCTGTAAAACCCCAAAACAACGTGGGGTGAGAAACAACTCCATGGTTCCCAGTGGGTACGGCCACCCAAGGGAGGAGCTCGACAAACAGGTCCAAGGGAGGCAAATACAAGTTAGTCCAATAAACAGATAGATATGTATATCATAAACATGCAACTAACTTTACCTTGCTTTGCCTCACAACTGCAATGATGCCATGCTATATGCAACAGGAATATATGCAACATAAATATATGCAACAACTAGTAGAATTATTGATTCTATAATCAATCTCGCTAATCTTAGCTCATGTCATCCAACTCTAAGGTTTCTACTACCTTAGGTTTACACATTTACCACTAGCCCTCAAGATTCTATCTACCTTATTCCAGCTAGCCACCGGACTCAGCCTCGAGTCAATCAACAGCAGATAATCCGCGCTCTGCCCGGCTCGAGGTGAAGGACCCTGTCACAACGCACCTCAGCCTGCAAGCCAAGAACCACATCGCCCAACGGTCCGCCCGAAGGTCCGTGCACCGTGGTCAGGGATCCGCCAGAGGGAGAGGAACATAGCCGCATACACCCATAGCCAAGACCCCCGATAGGGAAAGGAACATGCCGCGTACACCCTAGCGCTCTTTGTTCTTACTTAGTCACAATCCTCAAAGTTCTTCCTTCTTCCGGTGGGAGAGGAACATGCCACATACACCCGCGGTCCAAGAACTATTGAGTTCACAAGTCTCGAGATTTCGTAATCCACTTCACAAGTCAAGGGTCCATATCCAACCCTATACTATTGACCTATCTAGGTCCAATGCACTTTTCACCCTAGGTCCAACTGACTCTAGGTCTAATGCCTCGATGTCACAACCTAGGTTTACTTTAACTCTAGGTTCAGTTCTCAACCTATGTTCTTTAACACTAGGTTAGATGCCACACACCTAGATCCCGACTCTAGGTTCATACTCAACCTATGTTCTTTAACACTAGGTTAGATGCCACTCGTTATTTATCCTAGGTTCAACAACGCTAGGTTCAATGTCATTTATGTCCGACCTATGTTTAACACTAGGTTAGTGCCACTCGATCTACTTGATTTCCTATTTGTCATATCGAGTCCATTTGCACATGCATCTTATCTAACATGCTCACATGACGTTACATGCATCTAGCATACATTTCCAATGCACACATACATTTGCATTATCACCAGCATGCATTCTATATCATATCATTTTACATGGATCTACTTAGCATTTACATCATATTATTAACATGCATTAGCTACATGAATCAACCACATGCTTTATTTACATTTATATGCATCATCATGGATTCTTAATCATCTTAGACATAAAGGGCGACCTAGTCGCTTCGGTAAACATAGCCCAACTTAACTCGCGTTCCGATTGCTCGTTGACACTTGCAATAGGCTTCCCGCGGCACTCGGCACCCGTTTGGGCCCTAACTCACAGTTGCTCTCCAAGAGCGCGCTGCTGCGCCGTTTCAAGTGCTAACGGTCTTCGCCTCGCCGTTACGATGCTCGGGACCCGATTTCATGATTTATGGACGTCGCCTCGGCCCTCCAGGCGGAAACGAAGCTTCAAGCGTCCATTTCTTCAATATCTTTGTAACGGCTCATCGGATTGCCGAATCGTCTTCGCCAACGTGTTTCGTTACCTATCAATTAGGTTTACAGAGGGTTAAATGAGATCAAACCCTCATATATATCAAAACGCCATTTTGGAGCCCTAGGTTTGCATCTAAGCAAAAACCACCATTTGAACTCTAGATTCAAGCATTAAACATCTATTAAGCTTGCTAGAATTGCATCTAAACCATCCTTAGGGTGCATAAACCAAACCCTAAGAAGTTACCATTAGAGCCCTAGAAGCTTACCTCTCTAGGTTTGCTCCAAGCACGAGGAAGACGAAGGAGAGGATGAAGATCCCCTTCTTGATCTTCTTCTCCTTCTTCTTCTTCTTTCTCTCCTTCTCCTTCCTCTTCTTCTTCCTCTCCTTCTATTTCGTTTAGAGAGAGAGAGGGACACGTTTGGGGCTAAACGGGTGAGGGAGGAGAGAGGAAGACCTAATTTCCTCTTCTATACACTTAACCCATGCATAAAATGCAAATAAACCCCTCTACAATGCCTCTCTTGCAACAACCCGAACTGGGCATTTTAGGGGTTCGGGGACTGGTCTCTGCATGCGGGACCGGTCCCTGAGAGACCGGTCTCTCTGCTTGGGACCGGTCCTAGAGAGACCTCCAGCCCAGACTTAGCCAATTTTCAGCTTCGTCCGTTTTCGCTCCGTTTTCGCCCGTTTTCGTTCATTTGACCTCCGATTCATTTCAAATCGAACCGAGACTCTCCAAATATATTTTCAAACATGTTTTCATCATCTTTCCATCCTCGCTAATGCCGGATTTAGCTCACGGCCCAACTTAGCCTTTCGGGTTCCGTTTTCGCGCCTATGCGCACTGAAATGCCCGATTGCTCCAGAACTTCACTGAACCTCACGAAACCATCCAAATGGCTTTCCAAAGCAACGTACACCATAACTTCATAGTTTTAGAAGTCCGGTACCTTACATCCTCTCCTCCTTAAAAGAGTTTCGTCCCCGAAACTAACTCACTTCAATCCAATTAATACTCTAACTTGGTTTATCGAGCAATGGGGGATTCCAATGCACTTTTGTGTTCCGGAGTGGTCTTTTACTCATTGGGATTATCCAAAGGCCCACTACGGAGGATGTGAGACTAGATTCACTCACATTTGCTAAGCGTAACTCTGAAAGTGCATTACGGGTCTCCGTCATTCCTGGTGGTAGCGCAAGTCGAAGCTCAACGACTCTACGCGCTCCAACACCATTCACCATCTGGCATGCAAGGACTCTTCTTTGCATTCCACACCTTGTCAGGGAACACACTCCGATTCGATTACCGGCGTTGCTTAGAAGCAATATCCTTGGTGCATCGACCCATCGCGAGTGCTCCAATCACATTTGGACTTTTCTCTACCGTGAGATGGCCTACCCCGGCATATCTCAAACCTCCAATTCTCAAGAGAGCATTGTCCACAACTCCATGCGGCTATCTGGTATTCAAGTGTCTCCAAGAGACCACTTTTCTTTATTTCTCAATTGCCACTTTTAACCTCAAATTGCTCTACTACGAGATGGCCTACCCTGGCACATCTCTCGAACTTCAATCGACGAAAGAGTGTTATCTCCAAGTTTTCCAAGTTTTCCCAGCATAACCCAGCCTGCCCGGGCAAGTTTCATACTCGGGGACCAGTCTCTCCCGCCAGGGACCGGTCCTAGAGGACCTTCTCTAATTCACGCGTTCGGGAACCGGTCTCCCTGGCCCAGGGACCGGTTGCCTCGCGCGTCGTTGCAACCACTAGCCGGTGGGACCGGTCTCTCCCTGCCAGGGACCGGTCCCCGAGAGCAATTTCTGCCAAGTGTAGATTTTTGCATAACTTGCTCTCGCGGATCCGTTACAATGCACTTTTGGTGCATTTGACTTCTTCAGCTTTTACAAAGCACTCCCACTCGACAATTAGTCGATCTTGAGCGAAGTTCAACTCTCGTATTTCGAGAATTCACTTCCCTACTCCAACTCCTCCACAGAGTTATCGGCTAAACCGATTACGTCGGCTTTCACAGGTGGACCAACAGTCACCAACATCACGTAAGCCTACCGCCTAAACCCGTCGCAACTACGCATAGCGTCTCTCGCTCGCATCGTAGACCCAATCCTCATTTCCTGGCGAATTTCTCACTTGGGAATTCGCACACACTCCAACAGGAGCAACCAAGACTCCAAACCACACCATGTCCTCGGGTTGGGTCACCACACATTCGGTGTGTCCTCGATCTTATGATCTAACACGTGGCATTCCACGTACTCGGGTCTAAGCTCGGACTATCGTCCTGACCAAAACTCTCCGCCCTACCTATAAGTATCGGGCCGCTGTCTCTCACAGCTGACTGCGCCGGCCCAATGGGCTCAGGCTCCACAGTCCACAACTGGTCCAGGCACGGGTCGTCCCCAAGCACTACCCGCCAACGTCGTCCTACACGACATGCTCTACAGAGCTACACACTCTATCGGCTCCTAGGCACCTAGTGCGAGCCACCAGCCCTCACGAGTGATCCATGGCCCGCTTCACACTTAGCCCTGCTGAAGTGCTACTGCCAATTCACTCGACCGGCTGAATCAAAACCGCACTTCACGAGTATCTATACTCGAGCGCTCTATGCCTCTACGACGTCTCACACGAAGTCCAGCATCAGGGAGCTTAGCCCATGCGCACCGGCCACACGAGCAACAACTCGTCCACCTCAATTCGAGGTACTACTAGGCCCACAGGCCAAACTTGGCCTCAACCAACCGCTCTCTCAACAGTGATTCTACTTTCACTGTTCAATCTACCGAAACAACATCCGAGATGCTCAGGCCACTCGGGTATTCGCAACGTCACGGCGCAACTCTCGCAATTTGATACTCATTGCCTTGAGAGTCGCTCCACCATTTCACGTTCACCACAAGTCCCATTCTTCGTCCAAGAACCATCGCTAGCGATTCGCTAGTGTCTCTTGGCTTTCTACCTGCTCCAGTAGGCGCTACACTCTCACGATGCAAGCATGCTCGGGTGCTTACCTACTCGACCACTCGGTCCCTACTATGCAATATGTAATTAGTAGGTGCTGCTCATATAATAAATGCATGCAATGCATCAACTTGAGATTACGCAAAAGCATATGCTTATTTAATTAACTCATACCTGCAACGGCATCATCGATGGCAGCAGGTTCCTCAACCTGGGTCGCATATCCCTGGCCACTTAGTGCTCGCCGCGAACCCTCCAATTGCATCGTCCTCAACGGCCGCTCCCCCGATCATGCCGCAGGTGGCACACCTGGAGGCTGTCCCAGAGAGGAATGGGCCGTCGCCAGCATCAAGGCCTGGCTCTCACTTTGCGGGCACTCGTCCCGCACATGGCCGGGCTGTCCACAACGGATACACCGTCCATCACGCAGCGCACATCGCCGCGCCTGGTGGGAACCACCACAAATCACACATCCAGAGGAGGATCGGGTAGAGGATGACCTCGAGCGGTGTCTGGAACTTGACTGATCACCCGAACCACTCGATAATGGCCTCGCCTCTCCTCGCTCATGCCAACGAGATTCGCGCTCCTCACGCACGAAAGCCTCGCCATGCTCCGCCCATAAAGCCCGATCCAACACCTCGGCAAAGGTTGTGAGCTGGAAGATTTGCACCCTCCTATAAATCTCCGGTCGGAGTCCACGCAGGAACCAATCGGCCTTATCCCTGTCATCCCGTTCCACATCCGGGACACAATTCACGATGCGGGAAAATTTTCGTTCGTATTCCCTCACAGAGCAGTCTCCTTGCCGCAGCTTCCTGAACTTGTCCCGAAGCTTTCTCCTTTCATTGTCGGGGAAGTACGTAGAAAACATTAATCCCCGAAATTCATCCCACGCCATAGGAGGAAGACTAGGTGATCGATCCCGTCGAATGCCTTTCCACCACGCCTTTGCTGATTGCTTCAAGCAATGCACAGCTAGGGGCACCTTGTCCCGCTCCAAGGTGTATAGCTTCTCAAATAGCGTCTCCATGGAGTCAATCCACATCTCCACGATCCACGGATCGACATCCTCTCCATCGAAGATAGGCAGATCGAATTTCTTGAAGGTCATTAGGGTCGCCAAAGTCCGTTCTTTCTCCGCCTCCAATTCCACAGAACCAGGGGCCACCGCCCCCGAATCCATCGCGACTCCTGTTGGTACACGGCACGCTGCTACCGGCGCAGCCGCCGCAGGCTGTCGTGTCTACAATTCATAGAGCTCCTTGATCTGCTCCTCCTGTCGCTGCACTATACCCATGAGCGTATTCAATTGCTCGCGGAGCATCGGGTCTCCGCTCACCTCAGTTTGCTCAGGAACACCACTTGTCCCTTCCCGCACCGATCTGGATAAGGATCGCCTACGCGGTGCCATCGCTTCCTGAAACACGACAACTCGATTAGTTCTCGACCAACTTGGGTCTAACACGAGACCACTAACAACGGCTCAAAAGCCAATTAGGCGAAAGTCACGCGAGGGCGTCTATTCTCATCACTAGGTTTCATGTTGTCGTACGCCAACATGAACATCCTCGGCTGAGAATAAACCACACCTCAAGTCTACCTCTAATATCCGTCTTAGAGATTTATGACACAACCCAATCCATTAAGCTTTCGCCACAATTCATAGGTCCTCGTCTCTCACGAGCCTTATTCTCCTATGGTTTACTATCCTAGGGTCTCCTAGGTCTGCCTAAACCATTCTCATTCTCTACTTTATTCTCTGATACCACTTTATCTGTCACGCCCCGCGACCAACCGCCAATTTGGACCGGGTCGCGGCGCCGACGACAGACCGCAGAACGGACCGGGGTTTCCCCTGTACGCGGACAGAGTCTCCCCAGTACGTCCTAGGGGTCGCAATCCAAAACAATATAAATGGTTCCAACCAGGAACAGATATCAATCATGATTAAGGAAGTATCAAACAATATAAACACATCCTATGTTATTACATGCATTCACGTTAGATTCATTTATTTACATCAACTTCCAAACCAACTAAGTTATTACAAGTTTAATACATTTATTCCTCTCATTTTCTATACCCCTAAGCTACGTCAACGGGGTACTGCTAGCTCTGGTCTCTGGGGGTAGGGCGCTATCTATGGAGCTACGCCCTTACCTCGCGCCGCCGCGCCGCTCACGTGCGAACCTGTAAAACTACAAAACAACGTGGGGTGAGAACCAACTCCATGGTTCCCAGTGGGTACGGCAACCCAAGGGAGGAGCTCGACCAACAGGTCCACGGGAGGCAAATACAAGTTAGTCCAATAAACAGATAGATATGTATATCATAAGCATGCAACTAACTTTACCTTGCTTTGCTTCACAACTGCAATGATGCCATGCTATATGCAACAGGAATATATGCAACATAAATATATGCAACAACTAGTAGAATTATTGATTCTACAATCAATCTCGCTAATCTTAGCTCATGTCATCCAACTCTAAGGTTTTTACTACCTTAGGTTTACACATTTACCACTAGCCCTCAAGGTTCTATCTACCTTATTCCAGCTAGCTACCCGACTCGGCCTCGAGTCAATCAACAGCAGATAATCCATGCTCTGCCCGGCTCGGGGTGAAGGACCCTGTCACAACGCACCTCAGCCTGCAAGCCAAGAACTACATCGCCCAACGGTCCGCCCGAAGGTCCGTGCACCGTGGTCAGGGATCCGCCAGATGGAGAGGAACATAGCCGCATACACCCATAGCCAAGACCCCCGATAGGGAGAGGAACATGCCGCGTACACCCTAGCGCTCTTTGTTCTTACTTAGTCACAATCCTCAAAGTTCTTCCGGTGGGAGAGGAACATGCCACATACACCCGCGGTCCAAGAACTATTGAGTTCACAAGTCTCAGGATTTCGTAATCCACTTCACAAGTCAAGGGTCCATATCCAACGCTATACTATTGACCTATCTAGGTCCAATGCACTTTTCACCCTAGGTCCAACTGACTCTAGGTCTAATGCCTCGATGTCACAACCTAGGTTTACTTTAACTCTAGGTTCAGTTCTCAATCTATGTTCTTTAACAATAGGTTAGATACCACACACCTAGATCCCGAGTCTAGGTTCATACTCAACCTATGTTATTTAACACTAGGTTAGATGCCACTCGTTATTTATCCTAGGTTCAACAACACTAGGTTCAATGTCATCTATGTCCGACCTATGTTTATTAACACTAGGGCCACTCAATCTACTTGATATCCTATTTGTCATATCGAGTCCATATGCAAATGCATCTTATCTAACATGCTCACATGATGTTACATGCATCTAGCATACATTTCCAATGCACACATACATTTGCATTATCACCAGCATGCATTCTATATCATATCATTTTACATGGATCTACTTAGCATTTACGTCATATTATTAACATGCATTAGCTACATGAATCAACCACATGCTTTATTTACATTTATATGCATCATCATGGATTCTTAATCATCTTAGACATAAAGGGCGACCTAGTCGCTTCGGTAAACACAACCCACCTTAACTCGCGTTCCGATTGCTCGTCGACACTTGCAATCGGCTTCCCGCGGCACTTGGCACCCGTTTGGGCCCGATCTCACAGTTGCTCTCCAAGAGCGCGCCGCTGTGCCATTTCAAGTGCTAACGATCTTCGCCTCGCCGTTACGATGCTCGGGACCCGATTTCACGATTTATGGACGTCGCCTCGGCCCTCCAGGCGGAAATGAAGCTTCAAGCGTCCGTTTCTTCAATATCTTTGTAACGGCTCGTCGGATTGCCGAACTGTCTTCGCCAATGTGTTTCGTTACCTATTAATTAGGTTTGCACAGAGTTAAATGAGATCAAACCCTCATATATATCAAAACGCCATTTTGGAGCCCTAGGTTTGCATCTAAGCAAAAACCACCATTTGAACTCTAGATTCAAGCATTAAACATCTATTAAGCTTGCTATAATTGCATCTAAACCATCCTTAGGGTGCATAAACCAAACCCTAAGAAGTTACCATTAGAGCCCTAGAAGCTTACCTCTCTAGGTTTGCTCCAAGCACGAGGAAGACGAAGGAGAGGATGAAGATCCCTTTCTTGATCTTCTTCTCCTTCTTCTTCTTCTTTCTCTCCTTCTCCTTCCTCTTTTTCTTCCTCTCCTTCTATTTCGTTTAGAGAGAGAGAGGGACACGTTTGGGGCTAAACGGGTGAGGGAGGAGAGAGGAAGACCTAATTTCCTCTTCTATACACTTAACCCATGCATAAAATGAAAATAAACCCCTCTACAATGCCTCTCTTGCAACAGCCCGAACTGGGCATTTTCGGGGTTCGGGGACCGGTCTCTGCATGAGGGACCGGTCCCTGAGAGACCGGTCTCTCTGCATGGGACCGGTCCCAGAGAGACCTCTAGCCCAGACTTAGCCAATTTTCAGCTTCGTCCGTTTTCGCTCTGTTTTCGCCTGTTTTCGTTCGTTTGACCTCCGATTCATTTCAAATCGAACAGAGACTCTCCAAACATATTTTCAAACATGTTTTCATCATCTTTCCATCCTCGCTAATGCCGGATTTAGCACACGGCCCAACTTAGCCTTTCGGATTCTGTTTTCGCGCCTATGCGCACTGAAATGCCCGATTGCTCTAGAACTTCACCGAACCTCACGAAACCATCCAAATGGCTTTGCAAAGCAACGTACACCATAACTTCATAGTTTTAGAAGTCTGGTACCTTACACAACCGGTCCCTGGTGGGCGAGACCGGTCCCCGAGCGCGTCTTCGCAGTAAGAGACCGGTCCCGCGCAGGGAGAGACCGGTTCCCGAACGTTGGTTTCTCCGGTTCAACACGAGAGATCGGTCCCTTGCAGGGAGAGACTAGTCTCTTTGGGCGTAAACCGCCCAGTCTGGGCTGTTGTAAATTTGAGTTTTTGAGGGGCCTCTCTGGATTTTGTTGCTCTAAATGGTCTTTATAGCCATTTCACTCTCTTCCCTCCTCATTTCTCACCCTCTCTCTACACCTTCTAGAGAGAGAAGAAGAAGCAGGAGGAGAAGAAGAAGAGGAGCTTGCTTGAGGAAGCTTGGAGCTCAAACCCTTTCTCTCCTTTCCACTTGAGGCATCTAAAGAGGTTAGCACTTCGATTCTACCCTTTGATCCTTATTTTGGTAGATTTTACCATATGAAACCCTAAAATGGAAAATCTAGGGTTTATTTGGGGCTTTTTGCTTGGAGGCTTTTTGAGCTAATCTAATGAGATTAAAAACCTTGGTTTAGGTTGCTTTGGGAGGATCCTAGCCTTCTTTTGGAGCTTGTGAGGGTTTTTCTCCACCTAGGTGAGATTTTAATCCTTTTTGCCTTGTTGGTTAATGTTTGATCTTATAGATGATCGTAACGCCCGTGTATATCTTCGCTCAATACTTTTAGGGTGTTTTGAGACTCGTGGATAACTTTGTTCGGCGAAACGAGGCACTACGCGACGGTTCGGTGGGTTTGACCTTGCCACACAATGAGAAAAATCTCATTTGTGATGTTTTGAGTATCATTAAATGAAAAAGCATGCATAATCATGTTAGATATATTTATTATGAATTTTAGAATGCTTAACATGCATATGTTATGTATAGTGAATTTTTGGACCCCTATGTGGTAGGATGCATGCATGTGGGACATAGCATTCTAGTTGGAACTTGGAACCTTGATTCCTATGATGAAAATGAACGTTACTTTCATGCATTTAACCTTTAAGTCCAATTGTGACATGAGGGACTTTGGAAGCCTAGAAAGGCTTGGGGACTTAGACTATTTGAGATTTTGGGCCAATGTCATAAAGAGGCATTGGGCCCCGGGCTATAATGAACGTTGGTATAATGTCATATTTGGAACATAGAACATGAATTGAGCTTGATTAGTTGTGATGCTTAAGTGTCATAAAGAGGCACTAAGTAAGTGAGTGTTGAGTTATCACATCGTGACATAGAGCTAGACCTTTGGGTTACTAGTAGCTATTGCCATGTTTGAGACATGAGGGTTGGATACTTGTAATACACTGGATCTTAGCAAATTGCAAGATTCGAGTGTTTGATCTGTGTGTGGAGCCTTTCCACAGTTTTTTGAGTGTCGTTGATAGTGTTCCGACCCCTGGCACGCACCCCGAGGGTGTTGGTTTGAGTCTTGGCACCAAGATCCCAAAATTAGAATTTTTGGTCAGCCCTCGGATAGCCTGCAGCAGGGCTTGTACCGGAACAAGAATGGTCTTGTACCGGTACAAGGGTTGATGGTTGTACCGGTACAGCCATCGGGCTTGTACCGGTACAGAGCCGCAGACCGAGCAACCCGAGCTTCGGGTTTGCATTTTCGTCGGCCTTGTACCGGTACAAGAACCCGTGTACCGGTACAAGGAGGCAGATTTCGTGCAGTTTGAACTGCAGGGGGTTTTTCGCGATTGTGGGCTTCTTATAACAGCACCCACGCCCCTTAGGGCTTTTTTTGTGCTGGAACCTGAGGAGAGGAAGGTGAGTGAAGCTCCACCTTGCCCCATTTGATTTTGATCTCCATTTTGCTTGGTTTTTGATGGATTTTCTTCTCTTTTGCCCTTTGGTGCCATTTCCACCATGGATGACAGGCTCAAGCTTGGAATTGGAGCTGAAGGGGACGATAATCTATGGATTTAAAGAGATTTAGAGCTGTGGTTTGAAGTTCTAAGAGGTAAGCAACATGTTTCTCCTCTATATTCGAGTTTTATTGGATTTCATGGAGATGAACAAGATTTAGTTTTAGGGTAAATATTGGGCATTTTTTGAATCTACGGGCTTTTGAGCTAAGATTGAGTGGAATGAGGCTTCCTTTGGGTTGGATTGGATGAGCCCGTAGCTTCATTGTTTGGCTAATTAGAGGAGATTTTGGCACTAGAGGTGATGTTTCCATCACCTATGATTGATTAGCTTAATGTTTGAGCTAAGTTTGTTTGTTTGGCCGGTGACACATGTTCTATACTTTAGGGTATAGGAGACCTAAGGATCACCCTGCGTGTGGAGCCACGAGGAGTTTCGATTGTCATCGTGGGGGTTTGGCTTCGTGGAAATGGGGCAAAAATGGCCTTTGCTTCTTTCTACTTGTTGTAAAATATTTTAGATTCATTTCTATGCTAATAGAAGTTTATATATGAATCTTAGCAGCACTTCGAAATGCATGCCTTGTGTATTATGAAATTTCACTATATGGTAAAGTATATGAGTAGATGATGCATACGGAAGTGCTTGTTTTGCAAATGAAAAATACATCTCTTTATGATAGCATGATGACTGGAATATGTACTTTGGGAACAATAGTTGCCATGTTTTGACATGAGAGCATGGTTGTCATGAAAGGGGCACTTGAAACTAGTAGAACCATGAAACTGCAATATAGGGAATATTGTAGGCACTACATATTATGGCTATATTCTATGTTGAGACTGATGGCTAGGGATAGGCCATTTGATTTCCTACACATTTTCCATGTTATTAGACATGAGGACTTGGTACTTGGCGACAGATCGTTTGACTACTTGCCATTGTGGCTCATTCGCACATGCTTGTAGGGTGCTCCTACAGACGGCCACTACGGAGATAATGCACGCGATACAATATTCGCGTGCGGATTGGCGCGAAGTGGATTTGCGTGGGCAGGCTCATTCGTAGGGTGGCGGAATGATGACTACCACGGCATTTGGTCTCGGCCGGCCAGGACAACCCTAGCGGTGGGTCTCAGGGCCATAGACAGCCTTTGGGTGGGTCTTTCAGATTGGATTTTATATCGTTATCATGTGAAGATGATGACTTAGAGTATTAATGGACATTGACTAGAATAGTAACAAGGAACTTTACTATTTCGCATTGTGAACATTATGATAGTTGGAGACTTCTTCATGCATAGTTTCGTTTCATACTTTTACTATCTGCTAAGTAGAGATATATGTCGTAGTAGGCTTATATTTTTAGTTACTGCCACTTTACTTCATAGTACTGACATCTTCTGTAAGGCTTTGGCTTTGTGTGCATTACTGAGTCAGTAATTGCCACTGGGAACTATTTTTAATAGTTCTCATGCCCCGTTTTGTGTTACTTTTCAAGAGCCTTCGGACGGCGGAGGCACGGGATCGCGGAGGGGATCGCTTAGGTAGCTAGCGAGAGCGGTACTTTGCTAGGTCGGTTTACTCTTTCTTTTTTAGTTGAGAGAGAGTGAGAGATTTTGTTCATGTATAGAGACGACCTATGTATACTTTTAATCTTGTATTTGGGATTTCTGTTGTTTTTACTTTATATTTTATTATAGTGGATTTACAGTTTTATCTTTATTCTTTGTTGTAGCCATTTGACATTTACTTGCTCTGATACTCCTAGATGTCTTTTATTATTTTGTTTTATTATCGTGTTGTTTAGACGCTTATATGTTGTAGACTATGGCGGCGTCTGGACCACAGCGCCGGGTCGGGCTTCTGCTGGTCGGGCGTGACTAATACTTGAGCCTTGACTACGCTTGCTTGCCATTTGTGCTCATTCACACATGCTTGTGAGGGTCGCTCCCTACAAGCCGGCACTCCGGAGTTAGCCACGCGACTTATGTTCGCTCGTGCGGTATTGAGAAGCCTACGGGGTCGGGTGGGACAGACACATTCCAAGAGTAGGGATGTTGGGCTACCACAGGCACTTAGGCGGCACAAGCTGGACTACCTTGGGTAGGTCCTTAATTGGAAATGAAAATCGACACAGTGTCGAGTGTGTTATTATCACTACTAGATAGAGAGTAGTAGTTGGATTACTTGGACTTGCTTCTAGCATAGTTTTGAACATTTGAGTATACATACATACATGTAGCATGCTAGGAGAGGTTGCTTATTGTATTTATATATACATTGTTGCCCTGATAAAGCATGATCTTCATAACTTCATTAAGTAAACCGTGATATTTACTTGTGGCCATGTAGAGACATATTGGTATGACAAAGTAAAGGTGCATCATATTAACATCATGTTTAATCGCAGTATAGTAGTTTAGCATTTTACTTATGCTTTTACAAATGCAATTTATTCCATTCTATTGCCCTTTTTGGCTTACCCTTTCTTTTGGGGCCTAGTGGTGTATTGAGCTGAGGTCAGTAATTGCCTCACTAGGAACTATAAATTATAGTTCTCACGCTCTCTGTTTTATGTTTCCTTCCGAGCCTTCCACGCCGGGAGAGGCTAGGGACCGTGGGAAAGGAGTCGCTTCGAGCTAGCTTCCTTCGAGGACGATTGGATAGGTGGTCTACCTCCCATGGCTTTCTTTTTGTAAGAGGTTAAGAGTTTACCCATGTACTAGAGACCACCATTTTGTACCTTTTGAGGTGGTTACTGTATTACCTTATGTTTTACTTCTATGGTTTAGTGGTGATCTTGTACTCTCTTTATAGATGATAGAAACATACTTGCTCTAATATCTGTAGCTGTAGATTATTTCTTGCTTTTACTTCCGCTTTTATTGTGACGCCTTTATATGTGTAGACGTATGGCGGGTCTGGGCACGCTACCGGGGGGGCCTCCGCCGGTCCCGGGGCGTGACACAACCAGGAACAGTATTCAACAAGGATTGCATAAAGAAGTATCGAAAACATAAATACAACTATGCTATTATAAGCATACATCTCAAATTTTGCATATTACATGCATCTTACTTTTTAGTCTTCCAAATACAATCCAAATTATTACAAATTATTACAATCTTATTCTTTCCATCACTAAACCCCTAAGCTAAGCCGACTTAGGGTACCGNCTTTTTAGTCTTCCAAATACAATCCAAATTATTACAAATTATTACAATCTTATTCTTTCCATCACTAAACCCCTAAGCTAAGCCGACTTAGGGTACCGCTATCTCTGATCTTAGTGGTAGGGCGCTAACTATGGAGCTACGTCCTCGCCTCGCGCCACCGCTCCGCTCACGTGTGAACCTGTACCCCCAAAAACAACACGGGGGTGAGAACTATTGTCCATAGTTCCCAGTGGGTACGGCCACCCAAGGGAAAAGCTCGACCCACCAGGTCCAAAGGAGGCACTACAAACATGTTAGTCCAACAAATATTCACAGATATATAATTTATGCAACTAACATTAACATGTTCATGCCTCACAATATGCAACATGCAAAACATGCAACTAACCAAGTAGATTAATTAATTCTACTCTTTATTCTTAGTCATTCTTTACTCTTAGCTATTCTTTACTCTTAGCCGTTATTTACTCTTTATTCTTTATTCTTTATTCTTCATTCTTAGTCGCAACTTACTAATTGGACATTCTTTCCTAAGGTTACCTTTAACTTAGCAAACTATGCCACTTGACTCGGTCTTGAGTCAATCCACCGCAGATAGTCCGCGCTCTGTCGGGCTCGAGGTGAAGGACGTCTCACATGCACCTCAGTCTTAAATCCTCTCGACTCTAGGTCTACTCACAAGGTGAGGATGTCCATTGAATTCCGGACCACAAGTCGCTTAATAGACCTACGGGCGAGGAGAACCACACGTACCCGCGCCCCAATCTCATACTCAAACCGGACGAGGAGAACTACACGTACTCGATGAGTCACTGCCAGGCGAGGAGAACCACACATACCTGCAGTTGCCATACAATTGCACTCGTTCGCAAGGCTCATCCGCTGCACTAGCAGCCGCTGCACTAGCAGCCGCTGCACTAGCAGCACTCATTCCTAGGGATTCTGGAATCCACTTCCACAACTCTAGGGTTGGTCTCATCCTATAGTATCGACCTATCTAGGTCCAATGTTCTTTCCATCCTAGGTCCCATTGACTTTAGGTTTAATGCCTGTAAGGAAGTGAATTCTCAAAATCCGAGAGTTGGACTTTGCTCAGAATCGACTAATTGTCGAGTGGGTAGGCTTCGGAAAAGCCGAAGAAGTCAAAAACTCAAAAAGTGCATTACAATGGATCCTCGCGAGTAAGATGTGCAAAAATCTGCACTTGGCAGAAATTGCTCTCGGGGACCGGTTCCTGGTGGGAGAGACCGGTCCTCGTAGGCTGAAAATACAGCAGAAAACTCTACGCGCGAAGTTTGCTCTTGGGGTCCAGTCCCTCAAGTGGGGACCGGTCCTTGAAGGTCCGGTCCCTCAGGCGAGGACCAGTCCCCGTACGCGCAGCTAGCGAGAACAAAGAGAATTTGGCTAAGTCCTGAGAGCTCTGCTCTCGAGGACCGGTCCCTGGCGGGGGAGACCGATCCCGGTACGCGTAAAAGCTGGCAGAAGAGCTCTGCCCGCAAATGTTGCTCTCGGGGATCGGTCTGTCCATAGAGGGACCGGTCCCTGTGCCCGAAAACTGCCCAAGCAGAGCAGTTTGAGATAGGCAAAGTGGAGGGGCTGGGGTGCAATTGTTACATTAGTTGAGGGGTATAAGAGGGATTGCACTCTCTCTTCCTCATTTCCCACCCAACACACACAAACACTCTCTCCTCTCTCTCTCTCTCTAAGCTCTCTCTCCTCTCTTGAAGCAAAGAAGAAGGAGAAGAAGGAGAAGAAGAAAAGGAAGGAGAAGAAGGTAGAGAAGAAGGTGAAGCAAGCTAGGAGAAGGCTTTGGTCATCTTCCTCTTCCTCCTCACACCATTGGAGCTAGCTCAAGAGGTGAGCTTCTCAACCCTAATGGTAGAAACCTAGGGTTTTGGGATTTCTAGCTTTTTGATAGGGTCAAATGGATCCCTAGCATAGTTAATAGTTGATTAATGCTAGAATCTAGAGTTTCGTTGGTGGGTTTTGCATAGATGCAAACCTATGGCACCCAAATTGGGGTTTTGCTCAATAGTGAGGTTTGATCTCAATTGATAGCCTCTAAACCTAATTGATAGGTGTCTAAACGTGTTGGCGAAGACGGATTGAGCATTCGTCGAGTCGGTAAAAAGTTATCTGCAAAACAAGACCGATTGAGCTTCGTTTCCACCTAGGAGGTCGGAGCGACGTCGAAGCAAGTGCCGAATAGTGTTCTTAGCACCCCGACATCGTCGAAAGGTGGGTGGTGTCATCCCGAAGCAACCGGGTTCCTCTCTATGTCTTAGTATTTCATGATTTGCATCTCTTGCATGTTGCATTGTAGAATTGCATGTTATTCCATTCCTTATGCTTGCTAATGATATCAATGTATGAGTTGAATGCATGATGATGGTTAGATGAGGATTGGGTCTTGACATTGAGTTCTACAGTGCTGAGAAAAGAGATGAACCCGATGATTGTTAAAGACGTAATGAGTGGCATTGACTGTTAATCAAACAAAAACGAGTGGCATATAATTTAATGTAAATGACACTAGTGGCATGTGAACTTAGGGATAGGTGGATTTCCTAGTAAATGACTCGTTGGACAAGAAATTAATGTAGCCAAACATTCGTATTTGGACTTTGGGATAGGTGGATTCCCGAGTGACTTGTAGCCCTAGCCAGTAGGGTATCCTGGAGTTGAGAGGATTGATCATACTCACAATCTGTTCATACTTGTGGTGGTTGCTCCACCCAGGTATTCGCGCACTTCGGAGCTTGGTGCTAGAGGGGCAGAGTTGATGCCCTACAGGCAGCCTCGGGTTTGAGATCGAGATGTGTCTCCTTACCATACGAGGTTTGAGGTGAGTCGTGGGTGAACCCAAGTGGATCGCCAAGGATTTATTGAACATGAGAATGGCATTGTCAATTGAACATTTGCTTGTTGGACATGGATAGTGGACATAGTGGCATGTTAGTAAATCATTTACTATATGATGCATGCATATATGACATATGATTGGGCATAGTAGTATAGCTTTCCTATTATGTCATTTACAGTTTTCATATCTATCTATCTATCTACCTACTTTTGCCCACTCGGACCTAGTGGGGAGATCGGCAGAGTCAGCGATCAAACCCACTGGGAACTATGGACAATAGTTCTCACCCCACTTTGTTGCAGGGCCTAGTTCGAGCGCGCCGTGCGAGGATCGCGGCAAGGGTGTAGCGCTCGAGCAGCAGTATAGTAGCTTTCTTTTTTGCATTAGCACTAACCTATGTATATGAGTGAATTATGTAGGTGAGGATTTGGAGAGCTACGATGTATTTTGATGGTTATTTAGTAAGCCATGTATCCATTTTGAGAAAATGAAAAATGCATGATTATATGATTAGTATTATGAGGATGTGCTAGATTATATATGCATGTGAAATGTAGAATACTCAATTGAATAAGTGTGGCATGTAAACCTAGAGTTAGGAAACATAGGTTGAACAAGTGTGACATGTAAACCCAATGTTAAAGAATATAGGTTGAACAATTGTGGTGTTATTGAACATAGGTTGAGTATGAACCTAGTGTCATGGACCTAGGATGGATAAGAATGAATATGAACCTAGTTTTAAAGAATATAGGTTATGGGATAAACCTAGAGTTAAAGTAAACCTAGGTTGTGTGGTAAAAGCATTAAGCCTAGAGTCAAGTGGACCTAGGGTGGAAAGAACATTGGATCTAGATAGGTCGATACTATAGGGCTAAGACCAACCCTTGAGTTATGTGAAATGGATTTCGGAATCCTAGAGCTTATGGAACACCGAGAGTGGTGTTGGGCGTGTGCGACGATTTCGCCGTCCGGGGCTATACCATCGACGTGGCGTGTGCGACGATTTCGCCGCCGGATCGGTGAGCTGAATTGTGGTTTATACCGGTTGAGCCAGGTTGTGGATTATACCGTTGGTTGACTCGAACCACTGACGTGGCTTGTGCGACGATTTCGTCGCCGGGTGGCTAGGTCATAGAGCGCGGTGAGCTGTGGAAGGCTGAGGTGCATGTGTGAGTTCCTTCACCTCGAGCTGGACAGAGCGCGGATTATCTGCCGTTGATTGACTCAAGACCGAGTTGACTGGCATAGTGTGACCAAGATAAGAATAACCTTAGAAAAGAATGGCCAATGAGCAAGTTGTATCTATGAATAAAATATAAAGAATAGCTAAGAGAAAAGAATAGCTATGAGTAAAGAATAGTCAAGGACAAAGAATGACTAAGATTAAAGAGTAGAATTAAAGTAATCTACTTGGTTGGTTGCATAGTTTCATTTTGCATATTGAGAGGCATGACATGTAGTTCAATATCAAGTAAATGTATAAATATCTGTTATATGTTATTGGAGTAACTTGTTGCAGTGCCTCATTAGACCTATTAGTTGAGCTTTTCCCTTGAGTGGCCGTACCTACTGGGAACCATGGAGTTGGTTCTCACCCTATGTTGTTTTGGGGTGTTACAGGTTCGCACGTAAGCGGCGCGGCAGCGCGAGGCAAGGGCGTAGCTCCGTAAATAGCGGCCCTACCCCAGAGACCAGAGATAGAAGTACCCCAGTTGACTAGCTAGGGGTATAAATAGTGAACAGAATACGAATGTTTCAAACTTGTAATCATTGTAATAACTCGATTGTATTTTGGAAGTTGAATGTAAAAGAAAATTGTGATGTAAAATACACTTAAGATGAATGTTGTAATAACTTAGTTGTTTTATGTTTTTGATACTTACTTGTGCAATCTTTGGTTGAATTCGGTTCCTGGTTGGAACATCGTGAATTGTATCGATTGCGACGCCTTGGACGTACAGCAGAGACTTTGTCCGCGATACAGGAAAACCCTCTCCGTTCGGCGGTCTGTTGGCGTGCCCGAACCCGACCAAATAGGCGGGGCACGAGGCGTGACAACAAGTCTCACGCCAAGTGATCTTGGATTGTGTGTCTGGTGATCTTGGATTGTGTGTGTGTGTTGTGTGTTTAGGGCTGACGAGGACGTCAGGACCTAAAAGAGGGGAGTATGTGACATCCCAATAGTCCCACATCGGATAGAATTAGGGTTGACATTGGGTATATAAGAGGATTCCACTCTAGTAATAATAACTGGGCTTAAGCATTTTGGGCTGGTGGTTTGGGGCCAACGAGTTATTATTGCAAGCGGTTCGGGCCGTTACAATGATCAAATTCTCTTATGTTATCTAGAGAACCCACCACTAACCATGGTGACTATCCCGGGATCGACAAATTCCTGCATATTAAAACTCAAAACTACTATTTGCTATACATCGTACTCCTAAAATGTAGCACCGATTGCACTGAACAACTAATGGGACACGTGGCAACAAAAAAATATCTTCCACAGTGGGATAGTAAATTACTGAAATACCCTCATTATATGAGAAAAGGATAGAAATTATAGCAAGAAATTTTAGTCTTTTAGCACCTTTGAGGTGCACTTGTCACATTCATATTAACTTGTCCATGGTGCACTGGTGTATGCAATATCTTAAAAGGAACACATGTCGCGTGTAGAGGATTGCTCCACGCAGATTAGAATATATGTATAGATGTATAGATACTATGTTAGCCACTTGCATCAGTAATTATCTATTATATAGATCAACTAGCATGTAATTTAATTACATGGCAATAAATATAATTGAACCCTAACAAGCAAAACTACACACACATATAGAGTTGAGTTGGAATGCTATCAATAGCAAACGGACTTCATTGCCACCTATTTATTTTCGATAATGGAGCCTCCAAATCGATAATCGGCACCATTGAACATGATTTATCACCAATTGAAGTATCTAGAAACCAAAATTTCATATCTTATTGTCATCATTGGCCTAATGAATTGGTCATAGAGAGAAATTTTACTGTTTCAAAGAGCACCACCTACCTTAGTCAGTTACTAATTGCAAAGATTTCAAAGCAATTGGCTTTTCGATGTCTATTCGGCAAGCTTCAAGCCTAACGATTGAAATTCCTCAATTTTCTCCAATCAGAAGCCGTAACCTTGTCATAATCCATTGGAGTTGTCCTCCTCCGCATCGAACTATCCTTCAATTAGGGATTTATAGGCTCAATGTGGTCTAAAACCTCATAAGAATAAAAACTCCAAATCCAATCCCTAAGTTTGTAGATCCTCAAGAATACCCAAAATCATGGTGAATCCTTTATTTAAATTAGTTTAGAAACACCTAGGGGTCTTAAAAACACAAATTTTAAAGAATTTAATAAGAATTCTAACTCAAATCACAAAGATCTCACCTTGGTCATCTTGCTCTCCAAGCCTCTCCATGACATCTTGCTCTTCGAGCCTCTCCATGACCAAGGTAGCTCCCACCACCTCCAAGCTTTTTCTAAGCTTGCTCTCCACCAAATCCTCCAACCTTGAGAAGGGAATACAAGAGAGAAGGAGAGAGAGGTGTAAGAGAGAAAGAGATAAGGGTTTCTCTCGTGCGTAAGGGAGAGAGGGAGAGAAAGAGGCTGTGGGGTCTATATATAGGCCCCCCAAACACGGGGTGTCAGGACCCTTCGATCATCAGGGTTTGAACTCAGAACCCAATTTGTACACTTTGCGCAAGCAGGGTCTAGACCTTCCTACAGGATTCGAACCTCAAGAGTCAAATAGCCATAAACCACATTTTCTCAAACTCTCCATTTTTTGCTCCACAGTGCTCTAACTTGATTCCAATTGTTCCAAAACCCTCAAAATCCATAAAAGCACTACCACACCCTCATTTCTTGACTGTACTTCACCGAACTTGGCCAAAGTTCAAGTAAGTATACTAAAATTCAGTTTACTACAAAATTACTTTTCAGAATCTAGGCACATACTCCCTAATGCTCCCCAAAAAAATGAATAAATTATCCGATTAATGAAAATCACTTACGATTCAACCTTTTTATTTTCGAAGTGTGAGCATCTGAATAATCACCGACCACATTGAGCAAGGCAAATCTAATTGTTTTCTGCTAAAAAGAAGGAAAAATGAAAATAGTTAAATAAGTAGATAAGTAAAAATGCAGCTATTTATTAGTCTAAACCGACTTGAAAAAATTAGAGTTTAAAGAGTTCATGCCTCTCGGGTACTCGTAGGTACCCAGTTAATTACATCCTCTCGTTACATACGGGCCACCTCCGATTAAGCTGGTCATAATTAGAATATCTTTCCTCCAACTAAGTGAAATAATCAGATTGAAATTTAAACCGAGTCGGGAGATATACATATAGTCAAAATTTGAAGCAAACAACATTAAAATATAAGACTAAACGGGGATATAGTTCTTGCATAAGAAATCCTCTCTTTTATGTTTAGGTGTGTTGCATACTAGACATTATGAACTTTTTTTTTTTTTAAAGGAGCTTAATCAGCCTTCTTGTTTTTATACATATACATATATACATATATATAGAAACGAAAAGATTTTTTTTTAAAAAAAAAGAATAAATAGTCATCACCTCTAATAGAACTAACCATAGTTGTATAGAACCATAATTTTATTATACTAGTTTGAAAAGAAGCTTGGTGTTTGAGCCCTCCTTGATATAATGCAGACTTGGGAAAGGTTAATCACAACAGTAATATAGGCAAATGCACCACATCATAAGGAGGTTTATGCTCCTGGTTACTTGTTAAAGGTGGAAAGTTATTATTATTAATTTTTTAAAACAAAATATTTAAATAAAACTAGCAACAAAAGGAGTTACATGTCTTTTATAAATAGAGTTAATATTGTATGTACGCAACAAAGATCACCAAATTATGATCCCAAATGTTATTCAACAGAAAATTAATTTTGAAAGTTACTAGGATGCCTAGTTTGGGGTACACTTGCATATGCTCAAAATAAATGTGTGCTCTACTGTAACATATTGAAACCCGGAAGAAATTATCGAATTTTAGCCAAATTGACTAAAGTATGCGAAAAAGATGGATGGACAAGTTGCATTTAGCATTCCAACGATGTTGGAAGGGCTAAAAGTAAGTTTAGAAAGAGTTAGAAAGGTTTTAGCATCGACCGTCGCAAAGTAGAGTCGAATCGAAGCTAAAACAGCATTCGGGAGCAAGTGTACCGGTACAACCATCGAGTTGTAACCGGTACAGGCCAGCAAAACGAGAGATAGCAGCTCTTGGGTTTGATATTTTTTGCAGAAATGTACCGGTACACCCTTGGTGTGTACCGGTACATTTTAGTAAAATTCGAGAACATTGCTCTCGGGTTGCCTCTGCTTAGAAAATGTACCGGTACAAAATCCCGTGTACCGGTACACTTTGGTCTGGCAGCAAGAATTTGGTCTGTTGCAAATTAGAGAAATTGGAGGGCTTTTTGGCTATTGTTATAACATGTAATATACCCAAACACACCCCTTCACAGCAACAGCCCCTCTTCACCTCTCCACTTCATTTCTCCCTTTCTCTCTCTAGAGATCTTGCCCTAGAGCAAGGAGAAAAAGGAGAAGAAGACATTGAAGGTGAACTTTGGAGGATCTAAAGGCTTTAGAAGCTCTCCAACATGGAGGACTTGCAAGAGCTTGGGCCAAGATGAGTTGCTATGCAAAGTAGGTCTAGGGTTTTGGGCTTTTACCTTAAAACTTGGAGTTTTGATCCTCTAGTAAGGCTAGGATCATTGTAGAGGCTATGAACACCATGAAATCCATGGTTTCTAAAAAATACTCTCATGGTGAACTTCTAGGGTTCATGTTTGATGCCCTAAGAATGGTCCAAATAGCTTGGAAATGATATTAGAGAGCTTCTTGAAAGGTTCTAAGCTTCATTTTGCTTAGAGATGAGATCAATTTAGGAGAAATTCTATTATGGCATTGTTAGGGAATGAATTTTAGGGCTTTTGCTTCCGGTTGTTTCCGAGATAAATTGACCTCTTGGAAACCTAATTGGGGGTATTCCCGACGCGTGGGACAACTCTATTTGACGTTACGAAAAGTCTAAGTAAGAGATCTTGTATATAGAGCCTAATTTGGCTTTATTTTTGGGTTTAGGTCGCGGGAGAGGCGTCCTGAAATCACGAGAGTCGAACCACAACCCTTCTACAATATTCAAGGTGGAGGGTGCATGCCGGAATCATCGGATTCCCCTTTATGTCTATTTTCACCTTTGTTGAGCATACTTGTATATAGAGTCATTCATGCATATTAGGGTAGTTCACATGTGAATGATGGTTTAATTTCATTTATATGCTTCTAACGTAGTTGAACATGGAAAATGATTTGAGCCATAGTGGACATGTATGTTGAGACCCTAAACTTGTGTGAATGTGAGACTTGGACCAAGATAATAGTAAATAAAGGTAACATTGACATTAGAGACATGATTGGCATTGAGACATGACTCGTTAAACAAGGTTTAACAATTAGTGGCATTGTGACGAGAATGACTTAGAAAGTGGCATGAACAAATAGGTAGAAACCTATTATGACAACGGCATTGTGACTAGTTGGCTATATATCCTCAAGTTGATGATTGGATCGATACTCACGATAAGTCTTGGCTTGAGGGTGGTAGCTCCCCCCCAAGCGGTGCGTTCCGGAATTGTCACCACGGGGAGCGCGGTCTCCGAAGACGGTCCCTCGGATCTTGTAGTGCTTAGAACCTCCCCGAACGAAAGGGATTTTGGGTTGTGAGTTATTGGGGTTAACAAGATTAACCAGTAAGATTGGGTAAAAGCCAAAGTAAAGATACATGCATGCATATTTAATATTTCTTTGATTATATAAATCTATTGGCAATTTTCTTACAGGCATAGTATTAGCATTAGTATGGTTACTACTTTCCTTTCCTTTGAAATACTTATGCCTGAATAGACCTAGTGGGTAAGTCGGCGAGGTCGGTTGCCGAACCCACTGGGAACTTCTTTGTAGTTCTTACACCACTAACCCTACAGGTCCGAGCTCGAGCGGGGCAGCGGAGGACCAAGGCAAGGGTATCGCGCCATAGCTAGTGGCCACCGGAGTTATGCATTTTAGTCATTCCCTTTTTGGTTCATGTATCAACTTTCTTTTGTTGATCTCGAATTGTAAAGTTGTAAACAATCATGTATTTGGAAGAATGACAAGTATGAAAGGGAATTGGTGAGTAAATGGAAATTGAATGTAATAGTTGTAGTTTACAAGTATTTCGTTTAAATGTAATCAAATATTGTGTATGGTTGTATGTTTAGCTTAGAGGTTTCGCTTTCGTTGTTGTTTGCCCTCGTGCAAGCCTTGTATAATTGCAAATTACTTTGGATGATTGCTTAATTATACTTGTAGTTGGAGCCTTGGGCAAACAGGGGAGATGCTGTCCGTTCGGCGTCTGCTGACATGACCCGAACCTGACCAAATTGGCGGGGATTGGGGCGTGACATCTACTCCTATCCTTTGTCTTTGTTCCCAAGCGGGTGCGGCCTTGTTGGATGGCGGCGACGGCATAGTTGGACGGGCCGGCACTGCACAAACACCGAGCTTTCCTCTTCTCTCTCTCTCTCTCTCTCTCTCTCTCTTTTATCCAACACTTCTCCTCCTCCTATTACTCCTTTCTCTCTTCTTTTCTTTTTTCTTCTTCCTCTTTTATTTCTTTTTTTATTTTAGTGTGCGTGTGGATGGGTGTGTCTTGTGGAGAGAGGATCGCATCCTCTGCCTCCTCTCCCTTTTTTTTTTTCTTTTTTTCGTGTGGGCTTCTTTTGGCCTTTCTGTAATACACTGGATCTTAGCAAATTGCAAGATTCGGGTGTTTGATCTGTGTGTGGAGCCTTTCCACAGTTTTTGGTGGGTCGCTGATAGTGTTCCGACCCCTGGCACGCACCCCGAGGGTGTTGGTTTGAGTCTTGGCACCAAGATTCCAAAATTGGAATTTTTGGTCAGCCCTGAAAGTTTTGAGGAGCCCAAGGATCTATCTAGATTGTATCTATCACCTAGAGGGGGGGTGAATAGGTGTAACGGCCAAAAACCACAAATCTCGATGCAATAAAAATAAATGCGGAAAATAAAAAGCACACCGAGATTTACGTGGAAAAACTCCAACTTGGAGAAAAACCCACGGGACCAACACGCGAAAAAACAATTTACTAAGAGAAAAGATTACAAGGTGATTACCGACTCCACGGACTCAACCTCTCTTAACCTCCTATGAATCTTCGCGCTACCCTCCGGGTTGTCCACGCCCTCACGTCCGAATCCACGAACGCCTCNATAGATTTAATTACTATTAGTTAATAAATGGTGATGAAATTCAATGAGAACTTCTGTTAATTATTATTAGTATTTCAATTTTGTACTACAGCTAATCACTTCAAAGCAGTGCTTGTTTCTCTATGCATAGATTACACCCAATCTCGTACTTTAGTTTCCATTATTATTATTATTCGGTCACCTTCAAGCTAGCTAGTAAAGATTATTCTTGAATCATTTTCTATCATATCGATATTTGAAATAATGGTTTCAGAATCAATCCTAAGAATTATCCTCATATTTCTAAGAATTTTCAATTTAATTCTTACATCCATCTTTTAAGGCATATAATTTTTACATGTTGTGTTATTCTCTGATGTCTCTCGTAATTTGTCTATTCTCTACTGCTCCATGAAATGGATAAATTGTCATGGTATGGTATTGGCAGCAAAAATGAAGGCAATTTTCTAAATTCAGAAAAGTTTGTTGCTGATTGGGACCGCGCGGCAATCGGTGCCCCGTGCAGACGGTGTATGGATGCACCCGGTGCAGGCAGTGTTTTTCGTCGGCGCATCACCTCCTCCGGGACCCCATTTATTTATTTATTTACTGTTGTTGTCGCTGTAATAACTCCCGTCACGGAAACTTTGATGAAGGAATTTTACCGTTGGGCGGCAACTGGGTGCAGCCGGTAACCCGCGCCCTCTTTTTTCAATTCGTCGGTGCCGGTGCTGTGACCGGCTATCCCGGGTTTCCCGCGAAAAACATGGCGGGTATCCTACTCCCAACCCCGGAATGGGAGAGTTTGGTATGAGTGAGGATGAGCACTAGTAGTTTTCGCTTTTCCCTTTCGCCCTCTCTTCCTTTTTCCCTCTAACACTTCCTAGCTAATTACCCTCTCTCTCTCTCTCCCCTTCTTTTAATTAATTATATTATATTTGTTTATTTCTGTATACATCTCTCTATCCCCGTCTCTGCTTTCTTTTCTCTGCTCCCCTTTTCGGGTAACGAAAAACGTCAGTTGGTCGGACCAAGTAAGCCCCCGGTCGTCTTCATCGCGGACTAGTTAAATTGTATTCTCGGGCTTTCTCTTTTACTCGAGAGTAGATTATAATCTCGACGATTGGTGGAGTAGTTGAGCTAACGACATCTCCGGGCTCCAGCGCCCGGCTCGATTAGCTTTTAGTTTAATTAACTTTTTCCATCAGAATATGACAAATTAACAAGATTTTAGGTGGGCTTCGTAGCTCGTGGGTCTCTCTTCTTTTCTTTTCTTTTCTTTTCCTTTCTTTTTTATTTTTTTGTCCTTAATTTAATTCAATTTAATTTAATGTGCCCTTCGATCTTTTCATTTGAATAATAATTGGGGGTTGGGGGGGGGCATCTGTTCTCTTCTGCTTGTGCTGGCCTCGCGAGCACTCTTCTGTTGAAACTCCCTTTTTGAGTTTGAATTCAGCAAAGTGAGGCCATTTTTAGGTGGCTTCTCCTTTTCCAAAAATTATTGCTAATTCTTTATGTTCTTGTTAAATTGGATGATGAATAAATACAATACAATGGTACATGAGCTTAATTAGGATATGGCTAGGAGGGGCTAATTCAGTCCGTGCATGGAGAGGATGGAAATGGAGATTGGAGCATTCAATAGAAAGAGTGAGGGCAACTGCATACTTGTGGGGCTCCAAATGGATGCCATAGGGCGGGAATTGCTCAACTGGGCAATCACCAAGTTGGCGGAGCAAGGAGATCGCATCGTCGCCATCCATATTTGCCGCAAATCCGGTATTATATATCAAGAATCCCCGAAATTCACATACTTTTCATGCTTGCTTATTCCCTTCGTAACTATATCTGTTTCTCTTCTTAGATCTCTCCAAGACCAGCACTCTGTCTCTGATCAAGGTGTTAGAGGACTATTTGACAGTGTTCGAGAGCCTGTGCGGTATGAAGCAGGTAAGTTAGATTAGTTCCTGCGGGAGAAAAGAAGATAAAATTGACGGCAGATTGGCTCACGTATTTAGAAGCTTCATGTCCTTTTTAGGTGATTCTTGTGGGTCGAGTCACTCCGGGAAGTTCGATCCAGAAAGTGCTTGTGAAGGAAGCAAAACTGTGCGCCGCCATGGCAGTGGTAGTTGGAGCAAACAAGAACTACTCGTTTGGGTAGGTATTTTTCAGATATATCAAACGTAGTACCAGTTGTTGGACTTTTCATTAATCATTAGTCTTACCATAATTGTCCCTCAGAGGTGCGGCTTCTCTAGCAAAGTATTGTGCCAAGAAACTCCCCCCAACTACTTGTGTAATAGCAATTCAGAATAGCAAGGTGATTTTCAAAAGGGAGCCGATTGAAACCCCTCCAGGTAATATANTGTGTGTATATATATATATATATATATATATATAGGCTGGGGCTACTATACTCTTATGAGTATAGACTCCCTTGTACTCATTAATTTTTAACCGTTGATTCATGAGATGTGAGGTTAGGATGATGGTGGTCCCCACTTAGAATGATAGTGGTTCACTAGGGTTGAGTGGGTAGTTGGTTGAATAGTATGATCTAACGGATGGAAATGGTCAATAGAATAAATCTAAGAACCGAAAACTTATGAGTATAAGGAAGCCAATACTCATAAAAGTATAGTAGCTGGACTCTCTCTCTCTCTCTCTCTCTCTCTCTTTCTATATATATATATATATTTTGCTCCTATGCTTTTAAAAGTACCAAGTTATTGGTGCTTGTAGATTTTTAGTCATCCGATTTCAGCACAAGTCACTTCTGACTTATGTTTTACTTTTCTAAATCCAATAAAATAGTTTCTCACACTATTTTTATTTATTTTTATTTTTATACCAAAATCTGGTATGTTACATTCTCTACCCCTTAAAAAGATTTTCGTCCCCGAAATTCAAACTGCGCCTCAATACGGCTCCGCGAGCAATTGAGGGTACAAACTCATTCTCCCACTCCAAAGCGGCTTCGTACTATCGCGGTTCCAGAAACGGCTCATACTGAAGGACGTGGGTTTGACCCTAAACACATTTGCAAAGTGTGATACAAAAGTGCATCACGGGTCTTGCAAGTCATAAAGATAGCGCAAGTCGATACTCGACGACTCTACGTGCTCCAACACCACTCGCCATCCGGTACACAAAGAACTCTTCTTTGCACTTACCTTCCCTTCAGGGAATACCTTCCAATTCGATCACCGACATTGCTCAGAAGCAATATCACCGGTGCATCGCTCCGTCGTGAGTGCTCTAATTTCGCACTGACCCTTAACTTTAACGTGAGATGGCCCACTTCGGCACCTCTCAAGTTTTAGTTCGTTTACGAGCATAGTCTCCAACATCACGTGGCTTTCCACTAGTTTGATGTCTCACAAGGAGTACTTCATCATCTGATACCACATGCCACGATTAACATCAACTATTTCCGCAACGAGCTCACACGAGCGCTTCGTTCGTGAATTCGAGTGAAACTCCTCGATAAGGCTATCCACCAAATCGCTCTCTTCAGTCTCCATAGGTGGACGAAAGGCCACCAATCCTACGTAGGCCTACCGCCTAAACCTGTCTCAATACGCAGCGTCTCTTGCTCGCAAATGCAGACCCAATCATTATCGGACGAAATTCTCACTTGGGAATTCGCATACACTCCAACCAGGAGCAACTAAGATCTCAAACCGTTACAGATTCCCGGGTTGGGTCACAATCATACTCTCGGTATACTATCAATCGTACGACATGCTCTATCGAGTACACGTATCACTACCGGCTACTATGCATCTAATGCGAGTCACCAGTCCCACGAGTGATCCATGGCACGCTTCACACATAGCAATGCTCAAGTGCTACTGCCAATACACTCTCTCGGCTGAATCCACATCCGCACTCTACGGGTATATACACTCGAGCGCTCTACGCCTCTACAGCGTTCCACACGAAGTCCAGCATTAGGCAATCTTNTTTTTTTTTTTTTTTTTTTTTTATTAGTTGCAATATGTGAATTCAATTCAATGTCCGATCCTCCTCTTACTTAGATGTTCGTTTACGGTTAGGCAAAGAGCCAAAGCCGGTTCTGCGCAGTGTATTGCATCCAAGCGTTGGCATGAATCCAAAAGTTATCATCCCCAATTCGAATCTTAAGTCCGGAGAGGGAGTAAACATACACGGCGACGTCCCTAAAGAGCGCAGCCTTGTTATTCGTGATGAGGCCTCCAAAAGTGCTTCAAGCTCTGTTGCTGTTTTAGTGAAGAAGTTGCCAGAGAAAAGACTCGGTTGGCCCTTGCTCAGAAAGGCATCATCGAATTTCAAAACACCGGGAGAGGAAGAAGCCCGGAAGTTATCAGTGGTCCAGTGGGTCATGAACCTACCAAATCGATCTTCACCGTCCATTGAACCGCAGAAGGAGTTAGCCAAAGAATTGAAAAACATCTTGGAAACCAACTCCTCTAGTTNGCTACTTTCACTGTTCGATCTACCGGAATGACATCCGAAATTTTCGGACCACTCGGGTGTTCTCATAAGCATCATGGCTCAACTCTCGCAATTTACTACTCATATTGCTCTGAGAGTCGTTTCGCCACTTCTATCTCTACCGCAAGTCTCACTTCTCGCCATAGATTACTTCTAGCACTTCGCTAGTGCCATCTGGCTCTATACCTGTACTGGCAGGTACTACGCCCTCACATAATACAAAACTCCATTTCTAGAGCAATCAAATTTATCTCTAGAAATCCACCATGAGAGAGAGCTTAGAAGCTTACCTCTCCGAGAAACTCCAACCAAGGAGAAGATGAAGAAGATGAGGTAGACCTCCTTCTCCTTCTTTTTCTTTCCTTTCCTTTCTTCTTCCTCTTCTTGTCTTCTAGAGAGAGAAAAAGAGATATGAGAGGGTGTGTGGGTGAGAAATGAGAGAAAAGAGCTCTCATACCCCCCACATAGCCCCACATGTTGCATAAGTGCAAATAAGCCCCACATGGGCCACTTTCGGGCTCAGGGACCGGTTTCTCGAGCCTGGGACCGGTCCCAGAGAGCTCTCCCTACGGTCAGCAGAGCTCACGCCCGATGCAACCGGTCTCCCCCGATGGGACCGGTCTCTTGGGGACTGGTCTCTCCCCGCAGGTACCGATTCCTGAGAGCTGTCCACTGGGGACTTAGCCGATTTTTCTCTCCTCTTGCTGCCTGTGCGTTCGGGGACCGGTCTTCCCGACCTGGGACCGGTCCCCGAGAGCACAAAACTGCAGTTTTGCAGATTTTGATTTCCAAGGCTCTCGAAGATCCCCAGTAATGCACTTTTGCATTATTTGACGCCTTCGGCCTTTCCAAAGCATACCAACCTCGCTCTTTGGGCAATTTGACCAAGGTTCGATACTTGGTTACCGAAATTTCGGTATATTACATACCCACTCGACAACTAGTCGATCCTGGACGAAGTCCAACTCTCGGCTTTCGAGAATTCACTTCGTTACAACCATGCTGTATCGGTACACCCTTGGTGTTAAACCGGTAACACTTACTCCAGAGTTTTGATTTTTGCACCGCTTCGACTCCAATTCGCGTCGAGCAATGCTAAAACTATTCTAACTCTTTTAGAACTTAATTCTAACCCTTCCAACATTGTCGGAGTTTCAATTGGGCTTTGTCTAACAACTTCTCTCGGTGCACTTTGGTCAACTTGACCAAAAGTGATCTAACACGACGAGGATTCCGTTAATTTCTCAAAGGTCACAAGGGTCGCCAAAACTTGCGAAGTTCCAAGTCTCCGCTCGCCTCAAATTGCCCAGGGACACCACTTGGCCCATCCCGCGCAGATCTAAATGAAGATCGCCTACGCAGTGCTATCGCTTCCTAAAACGCGACAACTCTAGTAATCCTCGACCTTCTAGGTCGAACACGAGACACTTAATACCGACTCAAATCGGGCGAAAGTCACGCAAGGGCGTCTATTCTCATAACTCGGCTTCATGTTGTGTGCACCCAACATGAAACACCCTTTGTCGAGAATAAATCTCACCTTGAGTCTACCTCTAACATCTGTTTTAGAGGCTTATGACACAACCCAATCAATTAACCTTTTGCCAAAAGTCACAAGTTCTCGTCTCTCACGAGCCTTAATCTCCTATGGTTTACTATCCTAGGGTCTCCTAGGTCCAACTAAACCATTTTCTATTATTCTTTTTTTTTAATGTTTCTTTTATGCTTTGATACCATCTTATCTGTTACGTCCCGAACCCGCCTCTTTGGTCGGATTCAGGCACGCCAACAGACCGCCGAACGGACAGAGTTTTCCCTGTACCACGAACAGAGTCTCCCCTGTACGTTCAAGGCGTCACAATCATACAATACGCGAAGTTCCAACCAGGAACAGTATTCAATCAAAGATTGCATAAGGAAGGTATCGAAAACATAAACAACTAAATTATTACATGCATTCAACTCACTTAATTCATTCTACATCACATATTACTCTTTTCATTTACATTCTTTAAGTCTCTTTTTAGCTTCCAAATACAATCAAGTTTCCAANTAGTTCATAGAGATGTCAAATCATCAAACATCCTTCTCACCAATGACTTTGAGCCCCAGGTGACGTTAATTCCATAAACCACCAATGACCATTTCTTCATTTGACTTTGAATTTTCTCCTAACTTTTTCTATAAATTGACCTCCTCTTTTGACAGTTATCTGATTTTGGACTAGCCATATGGGCACCGAACAATTCATCCTCCCTAACGCATAGTGATGTCGTCGGGACTTTTGGGTATTGCTCTATTTGTGAAGCCATACCGAATTCACAGCTAAAATAAAGAGATGATTTCTTTTTTTTTCTTTTTTTCTTTTTTTTGAATTCTGATTGATTGAATTGACCATATGTGCAGATACCTAGCTCCCGAGTATTTTATGTACGGGAAGGTTAGTGATAAGATTGATGTGTACGCCTTCGGTGTTGTCCTACTTGAACTTCTAACAGGAAGAAAACCAATCGCTGATGAGAGTCCCAAGGGCCAAGAAAGTCTGGTTATGTGGGTAAGGCCCGCACCCTTTGTTGAAGCGCAACAGTTACTCAATAATCTTTCTTCACATCAAATTCTATTTTCCTCTTTGTCGAAAGAGTGTCCACAATGGATCATGAATGCACACAACTATGCCGTTTCTCGTAATGTCCAGTTACCCAAAAGTTAAGATTTTCCAATCGATTATAGTAGCGCCTGCAAGCGACGTCACCGCCTTTAACTAAGCATGATAATCAACCCAAGTCCTTAGCCAATCTTGTGAGCAGATAATAACCCGTTTAAACGTGGTTAACCTATTTATTTATCAGCCTTCTTCTCTTACCAAACATCCACCGACAATGCTCCATGATTTTAAATTCCTTGATGCCGGCCGGAACAAGAAATGTGCTAAACAAAAAATCAGAGGGCATCTTTACACGTACTTCCGTGACCATAGACAAAACTTGAGATCACAGACTGGCGCCCCCTTCCATATCTTTCTGATTGCTCCAATAAAAAGCCTGATGTTCTCTCCCTTCTTTCTTTTTCTTTTTTCCATCTATTTAATGATGATGTCCAATCGTAATCATTGTAAGAATTTTGAGACGTTTCTCCTTGCACCCTCACCTTTACACATGCCCGCCAGCAATTAGTCTGAAGAACTTTTGGAATAGCAATCCAGAAAGCTCACTTCAACTGCATTCATCCGCAGATTCAGGCCCTCATACAAAGCATATTACAAAGACAGGCCTAATTGATAGATAGAAATAAACAAATTAATTAACAAATTTTGTATTTTAAGCTCATTCCCCTCTTCAGTATATGCATTCAAACTGTCATAATCTTCCTCAACTAGTCAACCAACCATTCTCATGAGTTGCAAATGTGTACTCGAGCAGGCATCGCCGATACTAAACCAAGGGGATGTTACTGTTTTATTGGATCCGGCGCTCGGGGGAAACTACAACGAACTCCAAGTACGAAGAATGGTCTCGGCTGCATCTCTCTGCATTACAAGGTCAGNGCGCCGCTTACGTGTGTACCTATAACACCCCAAAACAACGTGGGGTGAGAACCAACTCCATGGTTCCCAGTGGGTACGGCCACCTAAGAGAAAAGCTCAACCAATAGGTCTAATGAGGCACTGCAACAAGTTAGTCCAATAACATATAACAGATACTTAAACATTTATTCGATATTGAACTACATGTCATGCCTCGCGATATGCAATATGAAACCATGCAACTATACAAGTAGAATAAATGATTTTACTTTGTATCATGCTATCCATAGCTTTTTCATAATTCATACATCTTATCACTTTACATCATTGGTGATTTGCTCCTAAGATTTTCCTCTATCCTAGCCAAGCTAACCATCCGACTCGGTCTCGAGTAAATCAACTGCGGAATACCGCATACAACCAGGCTCGAGGTGATGGACGTCTCACATACACCTCAGCCTTAAAATCCACTCGACAGGGATACCCAATCTATAGCTCATAATGCATGCTTTTTCACGTTTACTTTGGCTTTTACCCAATCTTACCGGTTAACATTTGTTAACCCCAATAACTCACAACCCAAATCCCTACTATCGGGGAGAATTCCGCTACGACCCAACGGGACCGTCCTCTGGGGAGAATTTCGCTATGACCCAGTGGTGACAACTCCGGAGCGCACCGCCCGAGGGGGAGCTACCACCCTCGAGCCAAGACTTATCGTGAGTATCGATCAAACCCTCAACTTGAGGATACATAGCCACTAGTCACAATGCCAATGTCACAATAGGTTCCTACCTATTTAATCATGCCACTCTCTATGTCAACTTGGTCAAATGTCAATATGGTTAAACTATGTTTAACAACCACTTTCTTGATGCCAATCATGTCTTTATTGTCAATGTCGCCCTTGTTTACTAATGTTCAAGTCCAACTCTCACATTCACACAATAATAGGGTCCTAACATACATGTCCATTATGGTTCTACCTTTCTCTATGTTCAACTACGTTAGAATCATGTCATTGAATGCAACCAAGGTTCACATGTACTTAGTCCTATCATGCATGAATGATAAAAAATACACATGCTCAAATGCCATAAGTGTTTGCTAGGTTCATGACACTAGGTTCACACTATACTTATTCAACCTATGTTCAAGACACTAGGTTCAATGCCACTCGATCTAATATGCATAGATTGTCCACATCGAGCATTATACTAGTTTTCCAATGTCGAATTCTCTAATCAAACTAGAGTTATCGACCCAAGTTCAACATGCATAGTTCATCTATTAAGTTCCACAATATGGCAACATGTATAATTCTTCTAATATAGTTCATACTTAGCATCTCTTGCATTCTTTTAGCATTTAAGTCATTATGCATTTCATCTCATTGGTAGGTAATCTCAATTACATAGTATGTTTCACGCATTCATAGTATCATGTAAACCTACCAATACAACTATATGCATCAATTAGAAAACCATTATCCTTACAATGCTAATCATTCATCATGCAATTATCTAGCATTTACATAACATACTTATCATGCATTCTACTTAGCATTTTGCATCATATTGTCCACATGCATTAGCTATGTCATTTTATTAATATGCATTAATATGAATTCGTATGTTTCTTAGACATAAAGGGCGACCTAGTCGCTTCGGTAAGCACAACCCACCTCAAATCGCTTTCCGATTGCTTGTCGACACTTACAATCGGCCTCCCGCAGCACCCGTAATCCAGTTCAGCCCGATTTCACCAATACTCACCAACCGTGCGTCGAATCGCGGCACCGAAAATTATAGGTCTTCAGTTATATGCCACGGTACTCCAAATCCGTTTTCATGACTTTACGATGTCGCCTCAGCCCTCCAGGCGGAAACGAAGCCTAAACGTCTGTTTCTTTAATATCTTTACAACGGCTCGACGAATCGCCGACCCGACTTCGCTAACGCGTTCGTTTACCTAGCAATTAGGTTTACGGACAAATGAGATCAAACCCTACTATTTTACAAAACTTTATTTTCTAAGCCTAACATTAATTAACCTCCAAATAATCCAAATTAAATGGAGCAACATGCTAATAAAGCTCATTAGAGGCTATTAAAACACTTAATGTGAAGGATTAAGCCAAATCCCAAAAGCTTACCACAATGTGAACGCCGCGACGAAAGCACGCCGCTCCAACGGGCGCACGAAAACTCGATCCGTCGCTCCCAACGCGTTCGCAAGCATCTTCTCCGCCAACGCCGCGAATTTGAGCGAGAGATATAGAGAGATGAGAGAGAAATCTAGAGAG
This sequence comes from Ananas comosus, assembly GCF_001540865.1. Taxonomy (NCBI): domain Eukaryota; kingdom Viridiplantae; phylum Streptophyta; class Magnoliopsida; order Poales; family Bromeliaceae; genus Ananas; species Ananas comosus. The sequence goes on from NC_033628.1 coordinate 5,806,710, forward strand.
AGAAAGAAGGGTTTCTCTCCCCCTTCTCCATGCGTGCGTGGCTGTGTGGCGTGTGTGGTCGGCTGAGGAAGAAGAAGCAAAAAGCTTCTTTATATATTACACCCCAAAACACTATTCACTTCCGGGCAGTTCGAAATTTGATATCTTTCGCCGGAACTCCCTGAACATCCGTTTAAGCTCAAATTTGACAGTCATATTTGGTTTTACTTAACGAGTCCAAAGAAATTTTAATATTTCAGTTTCGACCCCGTTTGGTCACCGAAAGCTGTACCGAACTATAATCTTTATCAGATAGTTGTCAGATTTTATTTTCCACCTTCCGGGTGTCAGAATAGTATGAAACTTTAAATCTAGCCTCATAAAAATAATTCTGGCTTATCCTCCAGTTTTCATAATTTTCTAACACTGTGCATTTTCTGCTAATTTATCTGTCCCGTTTCCAACAGAAAATTCTAAATCTTCTATTTTCATTCCGATTTCAGCACAAGTCACTTCTGACTTATGTTTTACTTTTCTAAATCCAATAAAATAGTTTCTCATACTATTTTTATTTATTTTTATTTTTATACCAAAATCTGGTATGTTACAGTTGCCACCCATTTGTTTTCGATAATGGAGCCTCCAAATGAACGATCGGAACCATTGAACATGATCTATACCACTTGAAGTGTTTAGAAATCAAATTTCAAATCTTTTCGACATCATTTGCCTAATGATCAAAGGGTTTCAAAATTTGTAATTTTAATGGTTCATATGAGGCGTTTTCTTGTTAACGGCGTAAAGATATCCAAATCAATTGAATTTTTGTTAGAAAATTTTTTAAACTATTTAAAACAAGATCTATACTCTTCATCTTGATTACAAGACTCCTATCATCATTTTTAAAGAATATTTATTTGTAGCCGTTCATTTTTGTATCCACTCGATGGATAAGAGAACAATGTCGAAAATGTATGAAATTTGATTTCTAAATATTTTAAGTAGTATAGATCATGTTCAATAGTGCCAATCATCGATTTGGAGGCTCCATCATCGAAAACAAATAGGTGGCAACGGAGCCCGTTTGCTATTGATAATATTCTAGCTCAACTCTATGTATATGTATGTATGTATGTATGTATATAGAGCGGGGCTACTGTCCTATTAGGAGCACAACAGTTCTTGTTTTCCTAACTTAACCACCCATTAAATTTGATGGGTGGTTAGGGTGAGAGAGCAAAGAAAAATTGGAAAAGAAGATTGGGTGTCTCAATTTCTCTTCTCTCTCTCGTCCTAACTATGCATCAAAATTGATTGATGGTTAGAAAGTTAGGAGTACAAAGACTGCTGTGCTGCTAATAACAAAGTAGCTCTACTATATATATATATATATATATATATATATATATATATAGTGTGTGTGTGTGTTTGTGTATGTGTGTAGAGCTACTATTACTATTAAAAGTATAAAGGATTTGATACTTCCGACTTTTTAACCCTTGGATCAAGAATTGTACGATTGGGATGATTGTGGTCCCCTATAGAGTTGAGTAGTAACCCTAGGGTTGAGTTGTCCCCACAGAATTATAGTATTAATCAAAAGTTGGAAATAATCAAAGGTGTTGATTTAAGGGCTAAAAAGTTAGAAGCACTAGATCCTCTATGTTTTTGATAGTAGAGAGAGAATAAAGCTACTATACTTTCGGAAGTATAATGGAATTGGTGCTTTCAACTTTTTGGCCCTTGGATCAACCATCAACCCCTTTGACTATTTCTGACCTTTGGATTAATATATTACCCTAGGGAGACCACTCAATCTTAGGGGAACCACTCAACCCTAAAAGGACCACTATCATCCGGTCCCTACATTCCTTGATCCAAGGGCCAAAAGTCGAAGCACCAACTCTCATATGCTTTCAAAAGTATAGTAGCTCTACACTATATTCATAGAAACAGAGTTTGGCTATGGTGCTTATAAAAATATAAAACAGTTGGTGCTTGTAAGTTTTTTGCTGTTAGATCTACCCATTGACCATTTTCATCCGTTAAATTATACTATTCAACTAGCCACCTACTCAATTTTAAGGGATCACTATCATTCTAACTTTACATCCCTTAATCTAGGGCCGAAAGCCTATAAGCACCAATGACTTGGTACTTTTAAAAGTATAGGTGCTCAATTCTATGTATGTGTGTGTGTGTGTATATATATATATATATATAGAGAGAGAGAGAGAGAGAGATTAATGAATTAACTTTTCAAAGCCTTTTGAATTGCATGAGTTTGGTATCAGATGAGTGAGATATCGTGAATTTACTGAAAGTTGTTAGTGCAATCTTGGGATGGGAGTAGGGATGCAAAGGGATCTGAGATGGTAGAGCTCCCACTCCGATCTACCCCATGTAAGGCAGTAAGCAGGGTCCAAGAAAACAAAAAGAAAAATAATTAGCCCGCATTAAATCCAGCTAGATCCGTTAAAAAATAGAGTGGGAGACAGGAGATCCTTTCCTTCTCTCGATACGCCTTGATCCGAAAAAATCCACTCCCGCCTTAATCTGCCCTGAATGGAAAGGCAAGAGGTGCAAAAAATAGGATAAAAATCAGCCCGCCCCAAATCAGCACTACCCCATAGGGAAACAGGGAAAAAGGCATGGGTCCCTCTTTCCATGATATCTACCCGTTTGCATCCCTAGCTGCGAGCAGATTTGAAATTTTAGGTATTATCAAGGGCATTTTAATAATTCTACTAATTAAAACACAATAATCTCACTTTAGACTGAATATGTATTATTTGTTCGAAGCCAAGTTAGCCCACTAAATCCCTTTGAAATAATGAAATGCCCTTGAGGGATTTTTAGTTGACTGAAGAATTTAAAAAAAAAAAAAATCCTCTGTTCTTCATTTTTCTCCCACTTCTCTTTCCCATTCACTCTTCTCCAAATCAGCCACTATCTCTCTTCTCCTCTCTTATAAGTGACTATCAACAACTTCTATAGTTGAACCGTTGTTTTTTGAGGATTTGACACTAGATGCCAAAATTTAAACCATAAAAATTGAGGATTTTCGCCGATAATTAATTTTGTGTCATCGGATTAACACTTTGGTGGCCAAAAATACAGGCTTTAGATAATGGTATTTCATTCTTTTTAATTACTTCATTTTAAGAGCCAATGTATAATCCTAATGAATTGGCCAGGGTTCGCAGGTGTTTTCACACATTAGGCTCTAGTTTTGAAAGTCAAAATTAAGGCTTTCAATTTCAACTCTAGATAACTAGATTGAATTACATTAATGTAAACTATATCTTTATTAAGTAAAATTAGAATTATGTAATCTATAGAAAGAATAATTCTTGAGTTACCACCGAGGCCTCCCCGCGTTTCGCGTGGGGCTTCGGTGGGCCGCCTTTTTTTTTTTTTATTGAGTCTCCTCTCCTTCTCTCCTGGCTCTGTCTTTTCCCTCCCTCTTACTCTCTCGCCTGCTTCGACCACGGCTTCTCTTTCTCTCCACACCTCTCTTCTGGCAACCTTTGCTCGTCGATCGCTCCCTCCATGCTCTCCTCTTTCTCTCTACGACGCGAGGCGGTGGGTGTGGGCCTCCGACTGGCAGCCTCCTGCACCGGCTTCTTTCTTTCATTCTCTTCCCATGTGCCGGTCTGACGCGGTGCGAGTAGCGCGCTAGGTGGGAGCTGTGCCGACCGAGCTCGGCGAGTGCCGGCCTCTCTCTTCCCTCTTTTTTTCTCCTGCTCGCGATCTGGCCTCTCTCCTCTAACGTCCTCCTCCGCTTCCTCCGCCCTTCGCGTCATCCCGGTCTTTTCCCTCTTTTCACTCGTCCCTCGACAGGTATCTCTTCTTCTTCCCCTCGTCCCCTATCCACACAGTGAGGAGGCGAGCGAGTGTCGCGCGTGCGGTGTGGGCTCCGCGCTGAGCGTCAGGGATTGACGGGCGTTCATACCTCTCTCTCTAGCCTGCTCTCTCTCTCCACTATCTTCTCCTCCTGCGAGGGGTGGGTTAGTGCGGCGTGCGGGCGAACAGCCGGGCGGCGGGGCGGCGACGGATCAAGAGGGGAGGGGTGAAAAGAGGGACTGAAGGAGAGAGGGGGGAGAGAGAGAGAGACGCTGGGAGAGAGAGAAAGAGAGAGAGTGTAACACACTGGACCTTTGCAAATTGCGAGGTTCGAGTGATTGAAAGTGTTTCGAGCTTTTCCACACTTGGTGGAGGGTCGTAGAATGTTTTCCGATCCAAAAAGTTCGAAAACCCGAGTTTTGGACGAGTCCTGAGAGTTTTCACTCTCGGGGACCGGTCCCTGTTGGGAGAGACCGGCCCCCCAGTGAATAGTGTTGCGCAGCCGGCGAGGCAACCGGTCCCTGGAGGGCGAGACCGGTCCGCGAGCGCGTCTATGCAGTGAGAGACCGGTCCCGTTCGGGGAGAGACCGGTTCCCGAACGTTGGTTTCTCAGGTTCGACACGAGAGACCGGTCCCTTGCAAGGAGAGACCGGTCCCTCTGGGCGAAAACTGCCCAGTCCGGGCTGATGCAAATTTGAGTTTTTGAGGGGCCTCTCTGGATTTTGTTGCTCTAAATGGTCTATATAACCCTTTCACTCTCTTCCCTCCTCATTTCTCACGCTCTCCCTACACTTTCTAGAGAGAGAAGAAAAAGAAGGAGGAGAAGAAGAAGAAGAGGAGCTTGCTTGAGGGAGCTTGGAGCTCAACCCATTTTCTCTCCTTTCCACTCTTGCAAGGCTTGGAGCTTGCTTGTAGGGCTTGGTGGTGGACCAATCTTCAACCCTAGAAGATTTGGAGCTTGTTTTGAGGCATCTAGAAAGGTTAGTACTTGATTCTATCCTTTGATCCTTGTTTTGCTAGATTTTACAATATGAAGCCCTAGAATGGGAAATCTAGGGTTTATTTGGGGCTTTTTGGTTGGAGGCTTTTTGAGCTAATCTAATGAGATTAGAACCTTGGTTTAGATTGCTTTGGAAGGATTCTAGCTCTCTTTAGGAACTTGAGGAAAATTTTCTACACATTTGGTGAGTTTTAGCCCTTTTTGCCTTGTTGGTTAATATTTGATCTTATAGTTGATCGTAATGCCCGTGTATCTCTTCGCTCAATACTTTTAGGGTATTTTGAGACTCGTGGATAACTTCGTTCGGCGAAACGAGGCACTGCGCGACGGTTCGGTGGGTTTGACCTACCCACACAATGAGAAAATCTCATTTGTGAAGATTTGAGTATTGTTAATTGAAAAAGCATGCATATTCATGTTAGATGTATTTATTATGATTTTTAGAATGGCTAAAATGCCTATGTTACATGTGATGAAATTTTGGACCTCTATGTAGTAGAGAGTTGCTTGAGAGATCTATGATTGCATTTAGCATTCTATGTGAAACTTGGTTTCACGCTTCTATAGTGTAAATGAGCTTTGATTCATGCATTTAAACTTAAGTTTATTTAAGATATGAAAGATGACAAAAATTGCCATATAGAGGCATCGAACTAGAATGTATGTGAATTAGAAAGCTAATGTCATCAAGCGGCATTGAGCTCGGGACATGTGTGAACCTAATGGATAGGGCCATCGGGGGATTTGGAAATATGTTGAACATTAAATTGTCTAAGTGTCGTCAAGGGGCACTAGGCGTAGCGAATGTTGAAACTTCACATTGTGACTTAAACTAGATCTTCGGAATGCTAGTGACTATATCATGTTAGAGACATGAGGATTGGATGCTTGAGACTTGGACTATACTTGCTTGCCATTTGTGCTAATTCGCACATGCTTGTGAGGGTCGCTCCCTACAAGCCGGCACTCCGGAGTTAGCCTACGCGACTTATGTTCGCTCGTGCGGTATTGAGAAGCCTACGGGGTCGAGTGGGACAGACACATTCCAAGAGTAGGGATGTTGGGCTACCACAGGCATTTAGGCGGCACAAGCTGCACTACCTTTGGTAGGTTCTTAATTGGAAATGGAAATCGACACGGTGTTGAGAATGAATGATCACTACTAGATAGACTTAGTAGTTGGATTACTTTGGCATGCTCACGACATAGCTTTGGGACATTGGGTATACTTGCTTGTTTCATTTATTGCATTGTAGTATACTGGGTTGCTTGATAGAGCTCATTCCCTACGTATGGACATACTGCATCGAGATACTTGTCGGTTATGATTGGAATTTAATAGTCATGCTTTGGACATACTTATCATGATAGAGTAGATGTTATATTCTTTGACATCATGCTTACTTGAGACATAGTAGTATAGCATTTCATTTATGCCTTCTTTCAGCAGTTCTTATACTCGCTCTTTATTGCTTATTATTATTGTTGTTACTTACCCTTCTCTTTGGAGCCTAGTGGAGCTTGAGCTGAGGTCAGTAATTGCCCACTGGGAACTATAAATTATAGTTCTCACGCCCTCTTTTCTCGATGTTTTTCAGAGCCTTCCACGCCGGGAGAGGCTAGGGACCGCGGNTTCAAAAAAAAAAATTTCAGATACTTTTCCGCTATGCTTTAAACTAAAAAGGGACCCCGGGGCGTGACATACATATAATAAATCGTGTTTCAAACTTCAAATTTTTTTATCCCTCTCTATTTAAATAATATTTTTAATTTTTCTCTCTCTTCAATTTTTTGAAGTTTAAAATTTAAAATTAGATTTGAAAATTAAAAAATTAAAAAAAAAATTGTTCAAAATATTTTAAAAACTGCATAAATTTTCCGCCGCGAAGCGTGAGCCTTCACTAGTCTAACTAAAAGTAAGCAATATTTTAGTTGATTTAGATCGGAAGCGAGGAAGCCAAGGTTATATGGGGCGTCAAATGAGCCGACGGTTTAGAGGCTCCCGTGGAGAGGTGAGATTAATCCGCTCTAATTAAGTTTAATCTAGTTCCATGGTAAAATGGTCAAATACAAGGTGTCAAATTTCCAAATAAAGTTATTATAATAAAAACTATCTACCTGTACACCCGTAGACTGAATGTATATATCTTACACCTCACTATTTAAGGACGCTTATTTTTTTACTCGTCTTATCAATTTTTTTAAAAAAAAACTAAATAGTCCTGTAATTTTATGAAACTTTATAACGCATGGGGTATAAAATTTACACCTGCATAGAGATGCACCGGTGGAATTTAATTTCCTTATAAATTCCCATACTACATTGTTTTTAGGGAAAGGAGTTGGGTTTGTTTAAAGGGAGATGAAAGAGATAGAGAAGCTAGGGAAGGGATGTTGACAACATTAAGAATCGAACAAATTAAACACACACTAGCTACTTAATTAGCTTGAAGGTCAGGTAACCAAATAGTTGTCCAAAAGCCTGAAGTTTGATCCTTTTAATGTACGTTTGAAAGAGAGTACTTGGCCCCAGCATAGATTTTAGGAGAATCTGTGGATCGTTAGGATCTATGGTCGGATTCGATAAAAAGAAAAAGACGATACAAAGTACAAAAATAATGTGAATTCTTTTCTAGTTTGAAATGACTTTTGAGCTTAAGTTCTCATCAAGTTTTTTTTTAAGAAGAACACTACAAAATTGTATTGATTGATTGATTGATTGATTGATTGATATTTAAGAACACAAATTAAGTAAAAAAAAAAAAAACTGAAAGATAAAAGTAAACAGTTGACACGGAGTATACAGGAGAGAAGAGCATCCTAACGCCTCCATTAAGTCCGAGTGGGACTGATAAAAGCATAAAATGTTACTAATATATCCTAAAGCTAGCTAATCGGTAGCATAGGCTTGTGGATATAATTTGTATTTTTTAAAATTAATAAAGAGCGAGTTTTGTTCATATTTATTAATAGCAGTGTAATATATTTATGTGAATCATCTGTTGAATTTTTGTTAAGAAAATATATTTCTACGAGTTAGGTGTAGTATACCGAATTTTTTTTTAATATAGAAATAAATGTAGATAAAAATAGTATGAAATACTATTTTTATTGGACGTAGAGGAGTAAATGATAATTTAGAAATAATTTGTGGTGAAATTGGAATGGAAATAAAAGATTTAGAATTTTCTGTAAGGAAGAGGGCTAATTTTTTAGCAGAAAGTTTACAGTGTCAGAAAATTATAAAAATTTGAGAATATATCGGAATTATTTTTTTTCTGATACTACATTTAAAGTTTTATGTCATTCCGACACCCAAAAAATAAAAATGAAACATAACTGCTATCTGCTAAAGATTTTTGTCGGTAAAGCTTTCGGTGATAAAAAATGGCTCAAAACTGAAAAATTAAAATCACATTTTTCTGATTGATTTTAACTGAGCACGATTGTCAAATTTGAGCGCAAACGAATATTCGGAAGGGTTAAAATATTAGATTCTAAACTGAACTAATATCATAATACTTAAAGCTAGTGGACTTATTGGCATATTGTACCTTAGTAGAATTCCACAAAACGAAATGAGGCGTTTTTCTCGTTTAACGGTGTAAAGATATATATCCAAATCAATTGAATTTTAATTAAAAAATTATTTAATCTATTTAGAACAAGATTGATATTTTGATCTTGATAACAAGACTCCTATCATCATTTTTTAAAGGATATTTATTTTCAGTCGTTCATTTTTGTGTCCACTTGATGGATAAGAAAATAATATCGAAAAAAACATAAAATTTGGTTTCAAGATACTTCAAGGGGTATAGATCATGTTCAACGATACCGATCGTCGATTTAAAAGGTCCATCATCGAAAATAAATGGGTGACAACGGAGCCCGTTTGCTACCGATAGCATTCCAACTCAACTATATATATATATATATATATATATATAGAGAGAGAGAGAGAGAGAGAGAGAGAGAGAGAGAGAGAGAGAGAGAGTCCGGCTATGGTGCTTGTAAAAGCACAAAGCACTTGGTGCTTGTAAATTTTTTACTGTTAGATCTATCCCTTTGATTATTTCTATCTGTTAGATTATACTATTCAACTAACCACCCACTCAACCCTAGGGGTCCCACATCATCCTAACCGCACTGCCCTTATTCCAATGGCCAAAAATCTACAAGTACTAGTAACTTGGTACTTTTACAAGCATAGGAGCTCAATTCTATAAATATATATATATATATATATATATATATATATATATANCTGTTGTTGTAGACGTCTTATATGTGTAGATATATGGCGGGTCTGGGCACGCTACCGGGAGGGCCTCCGCCGGTCCCGGGGCGTGACAGATTAATTTGGTATCAGAGCCTAGGGTTGAGTCTTAGTGGACCTAGCAAACCTTAGGCCGGTTGGACTATAGGAATTAGGCTCATGAGAGACGAGGTCTAATTGACTTGTGAGCAAAAGTATTTCGATTGGGTTTGATAATAACTCTAAAAAGTTAGAATTTGATCGGAGTGTAGGGCTTCTAACTTCGCCGAGGGTTACGTTGGCGGCCGACAACGTAACATCGGGAGTTAGTAGTGGAGGACACTTCCTTACTTTCGCATGATTTGGGTTTTATCTATTTAAGCGGGGATGCGATAGTGTAGGTTACTAACTTGCGCTTTTATGTTTTGTAGTGACGATGCCGGTTACACGCTCCCAGTCTGCCGGGGCGGATGATGCGGCACACCCCGAGGAGGTCGAGACCTCCGCTACTTCCGGATCTAGTGAGATCCGTGACTTGAGGACCCAGCTTGCGGTCCTCACTGATCTGTTGGCACAGCAGACGGCAGCGGTGCAGCGACAGGCTGAGGTGGCTCAGCGGCAGGAGGCGCGGATGAAGCATCTTGAGGACCTCCTACTTCAGCAGGCGGCAGCTTCGAGGGAGACCCCGGTTCCCACACCGCCAGCACCAGTGGTGGACGTCGAGACGAGGGCGCAGTCCCCCGCGCCCAGTTCTTCACGTGCGGCGCCGGCAACCACGCCTCGGGAGGAGGTAGCTGCGGTACCCCCAGTTCAGAGACCGGCCACGGGGGCAGCTTTCCCCGTGAGGGCCGAGGGAGTCGAGCGGGATCGGCTCATGGAGCGCCTCAGTGAGTTCAGGAGGTGCAGCCCGAGGATGTTTGACGGCGAGAACGTCGACCACTTGATTGTTGAGAAGTGGTTGATGCATATGGAGAAGTTATTTCGAGATACCTTCGTTGAGGAGCGGGACAGAGTTTGGCTCGCCACTCACTTTCTCGACGGCGAGGCTTACCGTTGGTGGTTGGATATCCAGGACAACCCCAACACCGACTTGGCAGCGATCACTTGGACGAGGTTCAAGGAGCTCCTTCTGGCGCATTACTTCCCGACCAGCGTCAAGAGGAAGATGAAGCAGGACTTGCACAGCTTGCGTTAGGATGAGCAGTCAGTGGCCGAGTACGAGAGGGAGTTCTCCCGGCTACTTCACTATATACCGTTTGTTGTGAGGGACGACGAAGACAAGGCCCGCATTTTTTAGCGCGGATTACGGCCTTCTATCTTCCGGTTGGTGCAGTTTTCCAACCTCCAAACCTATTGGGAGGTTGTGGATCGAGCGTTTATTGTGGAGGCTGGAGCGGCAGACCTTCAGGAGCGACGCGAGGCCCTAGACAAGGGCAAGGGCAAGAGGCCAGCGGCTGAGGGTGCGAGTCAGACGCACTCACGGAGGCCGCCGAGGCACCCCAGGAGCCGAAGCCAGACGCGATGACGTGGCTGATCTACTCAATGAGGAGGACCCGATCGTCGCCAGGCTCCCCGCTGCGTGATCTGTGGCGGTCCCCACTACCCGCGACAGTGTTCATGCAGCCGGGGCAGGTGTTTCTTGTGTGGCCAGGAGGGCCACTTCCAGTCGGACTGCCCGAGAGGTTCAGCGCCAGCGCCATCTTCGGCATCTGCACCAGCATCGCCAGGTCCCAGTCAGGGGACATCTTCTGCGCATCACCAGGCAGGNGCGATGTAAGACTCATCTCGCTAGCCCGTCATCCAGACCCTGGCTCAGCCGATCCAGACCCTGGCTCAGCCGAGACTCGCCACACATGTCCAGCTGGTGAACCGGCTCTGATACCAAATGTAACGACCCGGCCCACTAGCAACAATAACTCGTTGGGCCCAACAACCGGCCCAAAATGCTTAAGCCCAGTTATTATTGCTAGTGTCTAAGTCTCTTACAAACCCAATGACAACTCCATTCCCATCCGATGTGGGACTATTGGGGTGTCACAATATATTTGAGGGTGTTGGGGTAAAAGTTGATTTCGAAAAGGCATATGATACTGTCAGTTAGTCTTTCCTCAATAATAATATGATCTTAGAACTATTGGGCTTTAACGATAAATGGTGCGGGTGGGTTAAGGAATGTATTTGTAACTCTAAGATGGTCGTCCTAGTTAATGGTGCTACTGCTAATTGGTTCAAACCAAGAAAGGGAGTGGGACAAGGAGATCCTCTATCTCCCTATCTCTTTCTGCTTGTGGCCGAGTGTGGCCGAGTGTCTTGCTCGGATAACCAAAAAGGCCAAACGATCTAATCTTCTGAAAAGGATCGAACCCACGAGAGAAAGCGCTGTCTCTCTGATACAATATGCTGATGATACCTTATTTTTCTGCGAGGCAAAGAAACAATTTATGTATAACCTCAAATTTTTGTGGAATTTATTTATATGGGCCTCTGGGATTAGGATTAATAAAGAAAAGTAAGAACTACACTACATGGGAAGCATAAACGGTAAAGCTAACAAAATCGCTGATATCTTAGAGTGCGAAATTGGAAATTTGCCAACTAAATATTTGGGTCTGCCTTTGACCTTCACGACGCTAAAAAAAGCTGATTGGACTAGTGTTATCGATATCTTTCAAAGGAGGATTGACAGCTGGCAGGCTAAACTCCTATCTAGAGGGGGTAGATTAACTCTGGTTAATTCGGTGCTCTCTAATCTGCCGGTTCATTTTTTCTCCATCTTCAAAGCACCAAATTGGGTCATAAAGCGTTTGGAGGCTTTGCACAGAGATTTCTTCTGGAAAGGAAGGGCGCATTGTAAAGAGGGATTCTACATGATTGCTTGGAAAAACGTTTGTATGAGTAGGAAGGAGGGCGGACTAGGTGTCAAGGATTTGGCCTCCATGAATGATGCCCTCCTGACTAAATGGTGGTGGCGCCTTCTCACCGAATGAGGACCTCAGTGGATTAAACTAATTAGAAGCGTATACTAGACCAGAAGGCGTCTGCTTTTCGAATGCCGGTCTTTTCGACTGGTCTCACAATGGTGGAAGAGCGTGGTTAATTTGAAGGATGTCTTTAAAAGTGGGTTCACCTATGAGCTTGGGGACGACCTTCTCGTTGACTTCTGGGCGGACAGATGGTGTGCCCCCACCTCTCTAAAGTCGCGCTTCCTCAACATTTTTCGGTACGTCTATAACAAAGAGGTCCGAGTCAGCGACTGTTACTCTACATCTGGGTGGAGGTGGAGAAAGATCCTGAGAGGTGCCAAAAGATACCTACAGTATAGCACAGAGAGAATCAGGGAGTTGAAGTGTCACGCCCCGCGACCGTGAATTTGGTCGGCTCGGGTACGTCGATTAGACGCTGAACGGACAGAGCCTCCCCTGCCCGCCCAAGGCTAACAACAACGAGATCATGTATGTAAACAGTTGCCAAGGAAACATTAACCTCATACATGATCTAAGCAAGTACCAATACAAGCAAACAACAAAAGAGAGAAAGAACTAGCTATTACGATTCCATTCAACATATACATCGAGTTTACATTTTTTTTTTCATCTCCAAAATGTATACATGTCCATCCACAACTCTCCAAATACATATACATCATGTCCTCTCATCTATACAGGGTGTACTAATGCATAAAGGAAAGCTGCTAGTTAACTAGGGCGCTATGCCCTTACCGCGGTCCTCGCTCGGTACGCTCGAACTCGACCCTGCAACAAAGTGGGGTGTAACACACTGGACCTTTGCAAATTGCGAGGTTCGAGTGTTTGATCAGTGTGTCGAGCTTTTTCAGACTTTCTGGAAGGTCGTAGACAGTGTTCCGACCTATGGCTCGCATCCCGAGAATTGTGGTTTTAAGCTGGTGCCAAAAGCCCAAAAAGATTGGACCTTGGTCAGCTCTCGGATAGCCNGCTTTATGCCCTTTTTCTTGTTATAGAACTAGTTGTACAATGCTCTGATATCACTAGATCTCTTGTATTATTGTTTTATCTATCGAAATTTTTGTAGACGCCTTATATGTTTTAGACGTATGGCGGGTCTGGACACGCGCCGGGTAGGCTTCCGCTGAGCCCCGGGGCATGACATGGGGTGAGAACTATATAAATATAGTTCCCAGTGGGTTCGGCCGCCGACTCCGCCGATCTTCCCACTAGGTCTAAGTAGGCATAAACAGATAGATAGATAGATATGAAAATGAGCTGCTACATAGTAACGAAATCTACAACATGCTACTATGCCTCAATGAACAGAATGAATGTATGAACATAGTAATGTACTCTACTAACGTGATACTATGTCTCAATCTGCAGAATACAAAGAAAATGTCTACATAGTAATGAAACCTACAATCAAGTAGTATATCTGATATCCAATCTCATCTCGGCTAACCCGGAGGTTACACCCAAACTCACATCTCAAATCTCGCCGGTGGGTAGACTCTGCGCTACACACACCCGAGACCGTCTGCTGGGTAATCAAGTTACCCAAACGCGACAACGACTCCGGAGCTCACTACTTGGGCTGGAGCGACCACGCCAAGATTACACAGACTATGTGAGTATGATCCAATCCTCTCACTTGAGGATAAATAGTGCCTCTGCTGCACTAGTTCACATGCTACTACTCAGGAAATCATTATCTATTCCTAAGTTCATGTCATAGTGTCTCTACTATACTAGTCCAAATGCCACTCTTTGGATCACATGCCACTACTCAGGAAATCATCATCTATTCCTAAGTTCATGTCATAGTGTTTCTACTACACTAGTCCAAATTCCACTCTTTGAGTTCATTTACATGTCGAAGTTCATCTTTTGTTCTTTGGCACTATAGGATTCCATGTCAAGACCCAATCCTCATGTGTCCACTAAATCAAGTGCTCAACTCACTATATGATTTCTACTATGGAAACATGTAAGGAATTGAAGTGCAACTAATTAACACAACCTATAATGCATGATAACAATATATATGAACATATGCTATAATAAACAACTCGGACATAAAAGAAAGTTCAACTGCTTCGGGATGGACACACCCCACCTTCTAGTGATGCCATGAAGCTAGATTCCAACTTTCATAATTTTTCGCAGCCTATCTCTCTCGACTGCGGCAAACGAAGCCAAAAACAGGTTTTCCTTTAATATCTTCGTGTAGACTCGTCGGATCGCCGAACCGAGTTCACGAACGCGTTCGATTACTTAGCAGATAGGTATAAAATAGATCAATCCCAACTTTGGATCTCAATTTAATAAAACCCTTTTTCGGAACCCTAGATGTTCAATCTTGCAAGAATACACCATAAGGATCACTAATTCAAGCAATTTACATCTACTCAGTATCCAAGGGTTCTACTAAAATAAATTTTAGAGTTTAAAACTCAAACCCTAGAAATCTACCATTAAAGCTCCAAGAGCTTACCTCTCCACAACTCCTCCAATCCAAGGAAGAAGATAAAGAAGACGAAGATCCACTTCCTTACTTCAATCTCTACCAATCCCTTTTCTTTGATCTACCCTTGAGAGAGCTTCTAGAGAGAGAGAAAGAAAGAAAGAAAAATGATAAGGAGAGCGTTCTCTGGCTATGCACATAAGAGAGAGAGATGGGGTCTATTTATAGGCTGCCACAATTGCAATAAAATCCCTCAACAATTGCTATTTGTAACATACTGCAATCTGCAGTTTTCTGCACTTGGTACCGGTACGCGTGACTTTTGTCACCGGTTCACAAATTACGCAACAGCCAAACCCGAGAGCTGCCTTCTCGGGTAGCTGATCTGGTACCGATATGCACCAGGGGTGTCATCGGTTTAACGGCCAAAAATACTCAAACCCGAGAGCTGCTACTCTCGGTCTGCTACGAGGTACCAGTACCACCCTAATGTTTAACCGGTTACAAAATGTCCAGACTGCAGTTTAGCACTTGTTCGACTTCTCTTCACGCCGAGCAATGCTAAAACTCAATTATCTCTCTTAGAACTCAACTTTGACCCTTCCAATATTATTGGAATGTCACATGGACCATGTCCAAGCATCTTTCTCGCCACGCTTTTGTCACTTTGACCAAAAGTGGTCTATTACGATGGGGATTCAATATCTTACATGAAGAATCACCTTGCTAATGTGTTTCTCACCAATCACCCCGATGGGGCCCAATAAAGATGAAATCCCGAAAGTTCGTTTACTGTCAAGTCAGTTTACGCACTCATCAGATTTGGGGGAGTCCTGGATTCCGTGACGCCTGGCATTAGGAAAATGAAAATTCCGGCTAAAGTCAAAATCTTTCTCTGGATAGCCTTAAAGAAGAGATTGCCTACCGAGGATAACCTGAGTAAAAGGGGATGGCCTGGTAATAACATTTGTGTTTTGTGTGGGGTTGAGGTGGAGACTATAGACCATCTTCTGGCGAAATGTGTGGTTTCCAAGTACCTCTTCGTTTCGTTCCCTCGAGAGCTTCATACCCTTACCTTGCTTGAGGACGTTTATACCATCTGGGAGGAGATGTAGGGTAAGGGGACACCGACGGACAGGTTTAAGGCCTAGAGCCCTGTCGCGGCCCTTTGGTGGACAATTTGGGGCATCAGAAATAACGTTATTTTTTGGAACCAACCCTTGGACGTTCTCTCTACTGTTCATCGTGCTGAGGCATTGGCAAAGGAGTGGGCCGCCCTTTGTTGAGCCAGGGGACGCGCGTGTTGTTACCTCACATTGCCTCGACGAGTATATCTAGTCTGTGCTAGGGGTCGTATGTATTCCAGTTTCCTATTTACTTTCTTTATTTCTTTTTATTTGTTTTCCCTCCCGAGGCCATGGCTGTCTCAATCTATATAGCTAAATTTATTTTGTNCCAGCAGAGCTTTCAGGCATGCCACCTGATAGGGAGATTGAGTTTGTGGTAGATCTCGTTCCCGGGACTACTCCAATCTCAAAGGCACCCTATAGGATGGCACCAGCAGAATTAAAGAAGCTGAAGGCACAGTTGCAAGATCTTCTGGACAAGGATTTCGTGAGACCGAGTGTGTCACCTTGGGGAGCACCGGTCCTATTTGTCAAGAAAAAGGATGGATCACTTCGCTTGTGCGTGGACTATCGTGAACTTCACAAAGTCACGATTAAGAACAAGTATCCGTTGCCGAGGATCGACGATCTATTTGATCAGCTTTAGGGATCCAGTGTGTATTCCAAGATCGACCTGCAGTCGGGATATCATCTGTTGAGGATCAGACCTGAGGATGTATCGAAGACGGCTTTTAGAACACGGTATGGACATTATGAGTTTACCGTTATGCCGTTTGGGCTTACTAATGCCCCGGCAGCTTTTATGGATTTAATGAACCGTGTTTTCAAGCCTTATTTAAACAGGTTTGTCGTGGTGTTCATCGACGACATTTTGGTCTACTCCCGAAGTGATGCAGATCACGAGGAACACTTGAGACTTATGCTTCAAGTGCTTCGGAAAAAGGAGCTCTATGCCAAGTTGAAAAAGTGTGAATTTTGGCTTAGAGAGGTGGCGTTTTTGGGCCATTTGATTTATGGATCAGGGATAGCTGTGGATCCAAGGAAAATTGAAGTTATTAAGGATTGGCCGAGGCCGACGAGTGTGACCGAGATACGGAGCTTCATTGGTTTGGCCGGCTACTACCGACGGTTTGTTGAGGGATTTGCAAGGTTGTCTACTCCCCTCATGAGGCTCACGCATAAGGGCACCAAGTTTATTTGGAATGATGCGTGCGAAAGAAGCTTCCAAGAGTTGAAGCAGAGACTGACTACCGCCCCGATCCTAACCTTGCCAACTGCTGGAGCAGGGTATGTGATTTATAATGCTTCCTTTAACGGATTGGGCTGTGTCATGATGCAGGACGGGAAAGTGATCGCGTATGTATCTCGCCAGTTGAAGAATTATGAAAGAAACTACCCTACTCATGATTTGGAATTGGCGGCCGTGGTCTTTGCATTGAAGCTATGGCGCCATTATCTATACGGCGAGCGATGCGATGTATATACGGATCACAAGAGTTTAAAGTATTTATTTACTCAGAAGGAGTTGAACCTGAGGCAGCGCAGATGATTGGAGCTGTTCAAGGATTATGATCTGACGATTCTCTACCACCTAGGCAAGGCTAACGTGGTGGCTGATGCGCTAAGTAGGAAATCGACTAAAAACTTAGCGATGCTTATGGTTACTCAACCGCCATTGATCGAGCAGATAAAGCGGTTGGAGTTGGAGGTGGTGGCTCCTGATACACCTTTGAGGTTGATGACTTTGGTGGTGCAACCTACACTTTTGGAAAGGATTAAAGAAAAGCAAGCTTCCGACTCGGAGTTGCAAAAGATTCGAGCTAAGATGCTGGATGGTTGCACCGGTGACTTTTCTGAGGACGGTGTTGGACTGATGCGCTTCCGTGGACGGATCTGTGTACCGGCGGAACCGACACTTAAAGAAGAAATTCTCCAGGAGGCACACCGAGCGCTGTATGCTATACATCCGGGAGGCACCAATATGTACAAGGACTTAAAGTTGCTTTATTGGTGGCCCGGGATGAAGAAGGATGTTGGTGAGTTTGTTGCCAGATGTTTAACTTGCCAACAAGTGAAAGCGGAGCACCGAGTCCCTGCGGGAAAATTGCAGAGCTTACCGATTCTGGTATGGAAATGGGAGAAGATCACCATAGACTTCGTGATGGGATTGCCTCGCTCACAGGCCGGGCATGATGCTATTTGGGTGATCGTGGATAAATTGACGAAATCAGCACATTTCATACCTATCCACACTACTTGGACTGGTGAGAGGCTCGCACAGGTTTATTTGGATGAGATTGTGCGATTGCACGGGGTACCTACTTCTATAGTATCGGATCGAGACCCCCGTTTTGTATCCCATTTTTAGAGGAGCTTACAGGACGCTTTGGGTACGCGCTTGGATTTCAGCACTGCTTTCCACCCCCAGAGTGACGGGCAGTCGAAGCGTACTATACAGACTCTCGAGAACATGCTTCGAGCGTGCGTGATTGACTTCCAGGGAGGATGGTCGCAGCATCTACCGATGGCAGAGTTTACTTATAACAATAGTTATCAAGCAAGCATCAAGACGGCACCTTTCGAGGGACTCTATGGACGGAAGTGTAGATCGCCACTTCATTGGAGTGAAGTTGGGGAGAGATTGGCTTTAGGCCCAGACGTGCTCCAGGAAGCAGAGGACAAGGTTCGCATTGCTCGCGAGCGACTAGTAGCAGCCCAGAGTAGGCAGAAGAGTTATGCTGACAGGCGTCGACGAGACTTGGAGTTCCTGATTGGAGACCATGTCTTCTTGAAAGTCTCGCCAACCAGAGGGATTAGAAGATTTGGGATTCGGGGTAAGTTGAGCCCCCGATACATTGGACCGTATGAGGTTTTGGAGCGTGTAAGCCCGGTAGCGTATCGACTTGCTCTACCGCCAAACCTATCAGGTGTGCACAATGTATTCCATGTATCGGTCCTTCGGAAGTACATCCACGATCCGGCTCACGTGTTGGACGCTACGCCTATGGAGCTGAGGGATGATTTGAGCTTCGAGGAGCAGCCGTTGAGGATTTTGGCTCGCGAAGTGAAAAGATTGCGGAACCGTGAGATTCCCTACGTGAAGGTGCTTTGGAGCAACCACGACGAGCGCGAGGCCACTTGGGAGCTGGAGAGCGCGCTGCGGGAGCGCTATTCCCATCTTTTTCAGATGGAGGCTTGAGTTACTTTGCTTTTGAGTTTCGCGGACGAAACTCCTTTTTAGGAGGGGTGAATGTAACACACTGGACCTTTGCAAATTGCGAGGTTCGAGTGATTGGATGTGTTTCGAGCTTTTCCACACTTGGTGGAGGGTCGTAGAATATTTTTCGATCCAAAAAGTTCGAAAACCCGAGTTCTGGACGAGTCCTGAGAGTTTTCACTCTCGGGGACCGATCCCTGTTGAGAGAGACCGGTCCCCCAGTGAACAGTGTTGCGCAGCCGGCGAGGCAACCGGTCCCTGGCTGGCGAGACTGGTCCCCGAGCGTGTCTACGCAGTAAGAGACCGGTCCCGCGCGGGGAGAGACCAGTTCTCGAACGTTGGTTTCTCAGGTTCGACACGAGAGACCGGTCCCTTGCAAGGAGAGACCGATCCCTCTGGGCGAAAACTGCCCAGTCCGGGCTGATGCAAATTTGAGTTTTTGAGGGGCCTCTCTGGATTTTGTTGCTCTAAATGGTCTATATGACCCTTTCACTCTCTTCCCTCCTCATTTCTCACCCTCTCCTTACACTTTCTAGAGAGAGAAGAAGAAGAAGGAGGAGAAGAAGAAGAGGAGCATGCTTGAGGAAGCTTGGAGCTCAACCCCTTTTCTCTCCTTTCCACTCTTGCAAGGCTTGGAGCTTGCTTGTAGGGCTTGGTGGTGGACCAATCTTCAACCCTAGAAGATTTGGAGCTTGTTTTGAGGCATCTAGAAAGGTTAGTACTTGATTCTATCCTTTGATCCTTATTTTGGTAGATTTTACCATATGAAACCCTAGAATGGGAAATCTAGGGTTTATTTGGGGCTTTTTGGTTGGAGGCTTTTTGAGCTAGTCTAATGAGATTAGAACCTTGGTTTAGCTTGCTTTGGAAGGATTCTAGCTCTCTTTAGGGGCTTGAGGGGAATTTTCTACACATTAGGTGAGTTTTAGCCCTTTTTGCCTTGTTGGTTAATATTTGATCTTATAGTTGATCGTAATGCCCGTGTATCTCTTCGCTCAATACTTTTAGGGTATTTTGAGACTCGTGGACAACTTCGTTCGGCGAAACGAGGCACTGCGCGACGGTTCGGTGGGTTTGACCTACCCACACAATGAGAAAATCTCATTTGTGAAGATTTGAGTATTGCTAATTGAAAAAGTATACATATTCATGTTGGATGTATTTATTATGATTTTTAGAATTCTTAAAATGTCTATGTTACATGTGATGAAATTTTGGACCTCTATGTAGTAGAGAGTTGCTTGAGAGATCTATGATTGCATTTAGCATTCTATGTGAAACTTGGTTTCACGCTTCTATAGTGTAAATGAGCTTTGATTCATGCATTTAAACTTAAGTTTATTTGAGATATGAAAGATGACAAAAATTGCCATATAGAGGCATCGAACTANTGATGCTTCCGACTTTTTGACCTTTAGATCAGTCCCTTTAAAAATTTCTAACCTTTGAATTAATACTATTACCCTGTGGGAACCACTCAACTCTAGGGGTACTACTCAACTCTAGGGGGGACTGCAATCATCCCAACCATACAATTCTTGATCCAAGGGTCAAAAAATCGGAGGCATCAAATCCATGAGGTGAATGCTATGTTAACTACCATTGGATGCATGATGACATATTATAGAAATGCTAGATAAATGCATGTGATTGATGCTAGTTGAATGCATAAGATAAATGGCATGTGCATGTTAACATTATAAGAATATGCTAGATGGAATGCATAATGACATGTTGTAGGGAATGCTAAATGAATGCATGTTGGCATTGTGAGTATATGCTAGAAAAAAATATGCATGTTGGCAAGTTGTAGATTATGCTTGATTCATATGAGTTGAACATGGGTCGCTAACTCTAGAGTGATTAGAGAACTCGACATTGGAAAACAGAAACATGAGATCTTTGAATACTCGATGTGGACAACTAGGATATCAAGTAGATCGAGTGGCATTAAACATAGTGTTATTAAACATAGGTTGGACAGGAACCTAGTGTCATGAATATAGGTTGAACAAGTAAACCTAGAGTCGAGATCTAGGTGGAAATGACATAGAACCTAGCGTGGTTGAACCTAGGTTGTGGATTATAGTGGTAGTAGCCACTAGGATGTGCTCGGGTCGAACCTAGATAGGTCGACATTATAGGGTTGCAGATGACCCGTGAGATGTGGAAAGTGGATTCCGGAATCCCAGGACTTATGGTGACCTTGGTACCAAGGCTATGGTGTGTGCGACGATTTTGACGCCGAGTTTGATACCAAGGGGAACGGGTGAGTGTGCAGAGTTCACCACCCGGAGGCTTGAACCATTATTGGGTGTGTGCGATGATTTCGCTACCAGATGGTTAAGCCTGTTATTGGATTATGCCGCTAGGTGACTTGAGCTAGTGTTGGCGTGTGCGACGATTTCGCCGCCAAGTGGCTAAGTCATGGAGTGCGGTGGGCTGTTGTAGCAGCTAGTGCGCGGTAGCCGCAGATGATTGACTCGAGGCCGAGTCGAGTCGATAGCTTGGTTAAGGTGGTAGAAACCTTAAAAGCAAATGTAAATGACAAGAGCTGAGATAATAGAGATCTTAGAAGCAAGTTGGACTTGAGTTGTGAACCTAAGATAGTAGAAACCTTAGAAGCTAGATTATATGAGCTATGAATAGCAGAACTGAATGTAGGATCAAATGATCTACTAGTTGATTGCATACTGCATGATTTACATATTGCATGTTGAGAGGCATAACATGTTTTTCAATACTTGCATAGATATCTGTTGGACTAACATGTTGCAGTGCCTCCTTAGACCTGGTGGGTCGAGCTCTTCCTTTGGGTGGCCGTACCCACTGGGAACTATGGACAATAGTTCTCACCCCCATGTTGTTTTTGGGGGTACAGGTTAACACGCGAGCGGCGCGGCGGCGCGAGGAAACGGCGTAGCTCCGTAGATAGCGGCCCTACCTTGAGACCAGAGATAGCGGTACCCCGAAGTGGTTTAGCTTAGGGGTTAGAATTGAAAGAATCAAACTTGTAATAAATTTGTATAACTAGATTGCAATTTGGAAGTTGAATGTAAACAAAATGTAATATGTTAAGATGCTTGTGAGTTGAATGCTTGTAATAGCATAGTATTTATATTTTTGATACTTCCTTATGCAATCTGTATGTTGAATACTGTTCCTCGTTGGAATCTCGTGTATTGTATTGATTGCGACGCCTTGAACGTACAGGGGAGATTCTGTCCATTCGGCGGTCTGTTGGCGTGCCCGAATCCGACCAAATAGGCGGGTGTCGGGGCGTGACAGATAAAGTGATATCAGAGCATAAAGAGAATGGAAAAATGGTTTAGGTGAACCTAGGAGACCCTAGGATAGTAAACCATAGAGGTTAAGGCTCGTGAGAGGCGAGGACTTGTGATTTGTGGCGAAAGTTAATTGATTAGGTCAAGTGTCGAAACCTCTAAAACGGATGTTAGAGATAGACTTAAGGTGAGGTTTATTCTCAACCAAGGGTGTTTATGTTGGGTGCACATAATATGAAGCCGAGTGATGAGAATAGACGTCCTTGCGTGACTTTCGCCCGATTGACTCTTGAGTCGGTGTTAATTGTATCGTATTTGACCCAGAGGGTCGAGGATTAACGGAGTGTCGTGTTTCAGGAACCGATGGCACCTCGTAGGCGATCTTCATCCAGATCGGCGCGGGATGGGACAAGTGGTGTCCCTGAGCAGTTCGAGGCAAGCGGAGATTTGGAACTTCGCGAGCAATTGGCCACACTTGTGGCAGTGGCTAGGCAACAAGCCGACTTGGTGCAACGGCAGCAGGAGGCTGCCATGTGCCAGGAGGAGCGAGTAAAGAGACTCTGAGAGACGGTGGATCGACTGGTGACTGCACCAGTCTTGGCTTGTCGAGTACGACTGGGAGTTACGACGAAGGCATTTCCGTCGGGTTCGGACAATCCGACTCCTGTCATATCAGAGGTGGAGGCGGAGAGGGAGCGAGCTTTGGTAGCCCTCATGACCTTCAAGAAAATTTGATCCGCCTGCCTTTGATGGAGAGGATGCGGATCCGTGGATCGTGGAGTTGTGGATCAACTCCATGGAGACCCTCTTTGAGGATCTGTACGCTGTGGAGTGGGACAAGGTACACCTAGCCGTGCATTGTCTGAAACAGTCGACGAAAGTGTAGTGGAAAGGCGTTAAGCGGAATTAATCGCCTGGTCTCCCTCCTATGACTTGGGAAGAATTTCGGGGATTCATAATCTCTGTTTATTTCCCCGATAGTGGAAGAGGAAGCTTCAGGAGAGGTTCCGGAAGCTGCAGCAAGGAGACCGCTCGGTTAGGCAATACGAGCGGGAGTTCTCCCGTATCGTGAATTGTATCCCGAACGTGGTGCGGGATGACAAGGACCAAGTTGACTGCTTTTGTGCGGGGACTTCGGCCGGACATTTTCAAGGCTGTACACAACCTTAGGTTGCAGACTTTTGCTGAAGTCTTGGATCGGGCCTTGTGGATAGAACAAGGCGATGCATCTATGCGGGAGGAGCGCGAGTCTTATTACAAGGACGAGGAAAGGACGGCTAGTGAGTGGATACAACGGTCAGTCAAGTTCCCAACGGACTTCGATGTGTTCGCGCTTGCGATCCCGAGCTCCGGGGACCTACCACATTCGATCCTTGGCGAGATGTGTTATTTGTGGAGGTCCTCACTACCCACAGCAGTGTGAGCAGCGAGAGGGCAAGTGCTTTCGATGTGGGTAGCCGGGTCATGAGCGGGACGAGTGTCCGGAAGGTGATAGCCGGGCCCTGACACTAGCGACGGCTTCTTCCTCTCCGGGACAGTCTGCAGGTGTGCCACCTGCGGTATGGTCGGGAGAGCGGCCGTTGAGGACAATGCAACCAGAGGGTTCGCGGCAAGCGCCAGGTGGCAGTGGATACGCGACCCGGGTTGTGGAGCCTGCTGCTGCCGACGATGCCATGGCAGGTATGAGTTAATTGAGCAAACATATGCTTCTGCATGATGATAAGTTGGTGCATTGCATGCATTTATCATGTTGTCAGTTGCTACTATTTATTCGTCAGTATAGTAGAGACCCAGTGACGGGTAAGTGTAGATACCCAGGCATGCTTGCATTGTGAGAGTGTGGCGCCTGCTAGAGCAGGTAGAGAGCTAAGGGGCACTAGCAAATTGCTAGTAATGATTGTTGGACATGAAATGAGACTCATGGTAGAGATGAAATGGTGAAACGACTCTCAAGGCTAGGAGTAGTTGATTGCGCGAGTTGCGCCATGACATTGAGGATTCCCAAGTAGTCCGAGTGTTTCGGATATGGTTCCGATAGATCGAATAGTGGAAGTAGAAACACTGTTGAGAGAGCGGTTTGTTAGTTGCCGAGTACGGGCACGTGGGCCTAGTAGTACCTCAAATTGAGGTGGGCAAGTCGTGCCTATATATAATTAGTGCGCTTAGGCAAAGTTGCCTAATGTGGGACTTGTGTAGAGCGCTCGAGTGTAGGTACTCGGAGAGTGCGGATTGGATCAGCCGGGAGAGTGAGTTGGCAGTAGCACTTCAGCATTGCTAAATGTGAAGCGTGCCTTGGATCACCCATAGGGCTGATGGCTCGCACTAGGTGCTTAGGAGCAGATAGTGGTATATGTATAGCTCGAAACGATGCAAGTGACTAGCCAATAAGGCTGAGCGACAAAGCAAAGTACAGTGAGGCACCGTCGGACGAAATCCGAACTAGAATCGTGTTCCATCGGCGGATTTCGTCGAAAAACACACCGGAAATCGATATTCGATTTCCTCAAAAGTCTCGGACCTTGGACAATCAGTCCAGAGATCACCTGCTGCCCGCACACACTGCCCACAGCAGCCACAAAGTGTACAATTACATATAAGTCCCTACGATCACATAAAATCACATTATTTTATATGATTTTTCGGGTTTTACGGCCCGACAGCGCAAATCGAGGACTTTCGAGGTTGGCCGAGACACACGCTAATAGGTCTCGACGTGCCGGAGGCTGTGCTCATACTTCGAAGCATGACCGTCCACTGTGGAGAGCACGGGAGCGACAACAAATTAGCGAACTGCGCACATAGTGCCTAAACTGCGCTTAACTCGCAAACCGGGTCTCGCTGACCCCAAAGGAGGTGAGCATGATAATCGACACTGGTTAGGGATCAACGTGCTCACTTTTGAAAGCGTCGGGGTGCCCTCGGATCATCGGAATAGCGACCCGAACCTAATACCGTGCGCAAAATAGCTACAACATAGCTTATCGGAACCAAGGGGAGCACGGGTTGGTAGCGGCGGCCGGACGTCGGGAGCGCCGACAGCAAGCAGTTACGGCCGGTCGGTGGGGGCCGAGGCTCTTGCTGGCCGACGGTGGGAGGCAGCCGGAGGCGGCCGGAGGTGCAGCAGAGCAGATCAAGCCAGCGTGGCTTGGCCCGAGTTCATGGTGCAGCGGCGGCTGAGGGTGCTCAGGGGCGACGGCTATGGGTTGCCGGAGGCCTGGGGGAGGCAGCGTGGCTGACCCTAGGCCGTGGCGGCGCGAGGAGACGGCGTGGACCTAGCCTCGGCCCGAGCTAGTCTGAGGCGGCCGTAGTGAGCTAGGGCGGCGGCGGTGGCCCGCAGGGACGGCGACGACGACGCGTAGGGAGTCGCCAAAGGTCAGGGGAGGGCGGTGGCAGCACGCGGGCTAGGAGTTGGCTTCGGCTCGGCTTGAGCAAACCCAACTTGGCCTCGGGGTGCCCAAACGGCGACGGTGACGCACGAGGATGGTAGGGATCGGCAGGGGAGTTGTCAGAGACTAGAGTTACAGCCAATGAAGGGAGTCCAAGGGTGTGGATCACCCTCGGTGGTCCATGGGCAGAGATAGTGGAGATTTGGTGGAGAGGAAGGCAATGTAACCTATTCCGATGGCCGGAGGCGCGCGCCAGCGGCCCGGGTGAGTGTGGCGAGGTCAGGGGAGAGAGATGGAGGTGGCATGGGCCGCAACTGAAGTAGATGATGCAAATTAGGGTTAGGGTTTGCATGGAAAACCCTAGTTGCTTATATATATACAAGCTGCAAAATCACGCAAAAGTCCTTGAAAACTCAGATTTATATACTAAGTCCCTCACAGCATGAGTATTTCGAGCGTACGCACCTTGACATTCGAAAACGCGCAAAACGGTACATAAAATATGGGGCTTTTCACGAATTTTTCGTTTTGCCAATTTCGACCCCTCAGCGAACATTATGCGATTCCCGGAGATCCGTCCATCAAATTTTCGATCGGATTGCGCCTGCGTGTTTAGCACAACTGGGGCATATAATTTATTATTTTGTTTCGCTAGATTCATCATAAAATTTTTAAATTCAAATTTNCCGTTGGTACGCCGTGCAAATACAAAGGAGACTCTGTCCGAGTGGACAGAGGAACTTTGTATTTGGGGCGGGTCTGTACGTCGCGTGGGCCAGGTTGAAAAAAAAAAAAGAAAAAAAATAACACGTTTTCCGCTACTCTGTTTTTAAAAGGTTTTTAAAATCGGCCCCGGGGCGTGACAATATATATGTATATATATGTATATGTATATATATATATATATATATATATATATATATATACACATATATGTATAAACACCAAAATTCAAATTCAAATTCGAATTTCGTTTTTATTCAAATCTCAGATATTACATCATCCTCCCCTTACAAGAAGTTTCGTCCCAAAAACTTAATTAAGCATCCCCCGCAAACAATTGCGAATATCACTCCCGCATAGAAGACTCAAGCTCCCAAGTAGCCTGGTGTTCCTCGTGATTTTCCCACTGAACCTTTACATACGGAATGCTACCGTTCCGCAGTTGCTTCACCTTACATGCCAAAATTCACAACGGAGGCTCATCGTAACTCATCAGATCCTCCCGCAGCTATATAGACATTGGGCTGATGACATAGGACAGATCCGGGATATACTTTCGAAGCATGGACACGTGAAAGACGATGTGCACCCGGGTGAGACTCGGAGGAAGAGCCAATCTGTATGGCATAGGACCAACACGCTCTAGGATCTCAAACTGTCCAACGAACCGCGAACTAAGCTTGTTCCGCAAACCGAACCGCTTGATCCCCTTGGATGGCGATATCTTGAGCAGCACATGCTCACCGACCTGAAACTCCAGGTCACGCCTCCGCTGACCTGCGTAGCTCCTCAGTCGACTCTGCGCAGTCGAAAGCCGCTCTCTAGCAATGCGGATTTTCGCCTCCGCATCCTCCACCAAGTCTGGCCCAATCACCCGAATTTCTCCGACGTCGTCCTAATAGATAGGTGACCGACATCGACGCCCATACAAAGCCTCGTACAGTGCCATCCCGATGCTTGCCTGAAAGCTGTTATTATAGGCGAACTTCACCAGCCGTAAATACCAGAACCATCCATTACCGTAATTTAGGACGCATGTGCAGAGCATGTCCTCAAGAGTCTAAATGACTCGCTCTGACTGACCGTCACCCTAGGGATGGAAAGCCGTACTGAAGTTCAGCTTCGTACCTATAGCCTGCTGTAAGCTCCTCCAAAACTGGAAAACAAAGCGAGTGTTCCGATCTGATACGATCGACACTGGCACACCATGAAGTCGAACGATCTCGCCAATGTACAATTGTGCCAGTCGATCATAAGACCACGTAGTGTGCATCGGCAGGAAGTGAGCCGATTTCGTCAGCCGATCTACTATTACCCAGATCGGATCTTGGCCCCGCAGTGATCGAGGCAATTCGGTGACGAAATCCATATTAATCTGCTCCTACTTCCATACGGGCACTAGAAGTGGTTGCAACTTCCCTGCAGGTCGTTGGTGCTCGGCCTTCACCTGTTGACAAACCAAGCATTGAGCCATGTGCTGAGCCACATCTAACTTCATCCCAGGCTACCAGAAATTCTACTTCATATCGGGGTACATCTTGGTTATGCCGGGATGAACTGTGTAAGGGGATCAGTGCGCCTCAGATCGGATATCTTTCCTCAACTCCAAGTCACTAGGCACGCACCACCTGCCTCTGAAACGAAGAGATCCATCGGTATGGATTGAGAAGTCCCCGTCCTTGCCTTGCTCGATCTCCGCCCACACTTTCTGCAAGTGCGGATCAGTCTGCTGCCCGAGCAAAATCCACTTAGTCAATGTAGGCTGTACCACTAGGGTCATCAATTGGGTCGTGGCCTCGGTGGGAACAACCTCTCTCTTGAGACGGCGGAACTCCTCCACAAGACAATCCTGTCTCGTAATCATGAAGGACAACTCAGCTGATGACTGTTTTCGGCTCAAGGCGTCAGCTACAACATTCGCCATTCCCGGATAATACTGGATAGAAAGGCCGTAGTCCTTCAAGAGCTCGAGCCAATGCCTCTGCCTGAGGTTCAACTCCTTCTGGGTAAAGAGGTACTTCAGGCTCAAATGATTAGTGAATACCTCACAGTGTGCCCCATATAGATAATGCCTCCAAAACTTAAGGGACAGTGTGCCCCATATAGATAATGCCTCCAAAACTTAAGGGCAAACACTACTGCCACGAGCTCCAAATCGTGAGTCAGGTAATTCCTCTCGTAATCCTTTAGCTAGCATGAAGCATCCGCAATGACCCAATCCTGTTGCATAAGCACGCACCCTAAACTGACCCGTGAGGCGTCGCAATAGACCACGAAGTCCTCACCAGGCCGCGGCAGGGTCAAAGCGGTTGCGCGGGTTAATCTATCCTTCAGCTCATCAAAGCTCTGCTAACACTACGTAGTCCACAGGAATCTTTCTCCCTTCCTGGTCAACCTGTTCAACGATGTGGCAATCTTGGCAGAGCCTTTTGATCATTTCATGCTTTTTTAAAACTTAGCTTGATTCTTTGTAGTTTGGTATAGTTTGAAATAAAGTATAGGAATTGAAGAAAAAAAAAGTTACCTTTAATAAATAATATCTGGGAGATCTAAGCAATTAGTAACCCCATAATCAGGTATAAAGTGGCGCATATCTGAAAGCTTCTAAGCCTTCTTCTCATCCCCGCAATCGCCTCGATCGACAAAGTCGCCACCTCTTCTGCTGCCACTAAGATCGTCGTCCTCCGCCACCTATGCTAGCACCTTAGCCTCGTCCTCCCCTTCTTCTGCTGCTATACAATCTGACTCATACCACACGTATCAATGGTGAGACCAGCAATATAATTATTATATTAGATTAGAAATATAGCTTTGATGATTAATATAGTTAATTCATCAAATAATCAATTAGCCATATAATGAGAATCTAAAGGGCCGCGAAAACGTATGTAAATAATTGTTAAGTTATATCTCTATAATATCTGAGACTTTGAAATTTGAATTCTAAATTTGAATTTGAAGTTAAATTCCATTTATATAACTTATATATATATATATATATATATATATATATATATAGTGGTGGAGAAAGATGGATTGTGTCGCAAATCGGCAATCGATTCTGGTGAAACAAAATCATAGGTTTAATGGTCTGGCAGTGCTGGTGCAATCCGTTCGCAAATCCGACGAGTCGATCGTTCAGAATTGCAAGTTGTTCAAGAAAGGGTTGATAGGGCATATTAGGTATTTTAGCGAAAGACCCAATATTTTATGTATCAAATCATGTGGGATCGCTAGTGGAGATGCGTTCGCACATATTACACATGCCCGGGGGGACTTGGGTTAAAATTCTGCGGATTCGGGGACTTATCTGCAACTGTACATCTATGTACATATAGGCACCTAGGGTTTCTTTCTCCTAATCCCGTCCTCTAACAGTGCCATGCGCACCACTGGTTTTGGCAACCCCTACCACCGCTGAGCACCGCCATGGCCGCTGAACCATCCCCGGGGCATCTAGGGTAATGACAACTCCACCTCCTCACAGTGCCGCCGTTGCCTCCCCTTGCGTCGCTGCCACCTCCCTCTGGTCCTGGGGGACGCATCGTCACTGCCCCTTGCCTTCACAGTTGCCACTGTTGCTGGTAGAAGTCAGCCAGGCCCGAGCCTTAACTAAGGTAGACCGAGTCTCCTCCAATGCCATCGTCGTTGCTCTCAACCATCGGCCAAGGTGAGCACTGTGACCCTGTCACCCTCTGCACCCATTCCTGGGCCACGCATGCACCGCCGTGCCGCCGTCATCTGACCAGAGCTGGCAGCTCTCCGTCTTGCCCGAAATAGGGCATTCTTGGCCTTAATCACTGTTCCGGCCATCCGAGGACCTCCTGACTATCCAAAAGGTGAGCACGGTGACCTAGAGTCATCGCTGATCACCATGCTTACCTCGATTTCTATTGGAGAAGCCATGGCTCACAGTTTTTGTGTCGTCGCTCCTGAAACATTTATATATTTGCTTTCATCTTAGCCCCGAAGCGCTCCTCGGTTGTTTTTCTTGCCCCGGACAGTGATCACGGGCTTCGCTGTGTCGCGAGCTATCAATTGGTACCTCGGTTGGTCTTGTAGACCTACGGTGTTCTCTTTCTGCCCTATTTAATACTTTTTGTTGCTTAAATCACTATATATCTATTGTTTAGGGCCTTTATGCAATTGTGACAATAAGGACTATCTTGGGCAGTGTCAGGCTACTTAATGTGATCCTCTGGACTGGTTGTCCAAGTTTTTGATACCCTCGCGGAATCGAATTTGATTCTGAAGCACTTTCTAGCAAAATTGTTAGTGGAACGCGGTGATTGTTGTGGGGTCCACTTGCTATTAGTGTTATCACCCCAGATTTGTCACGGAGCCTCATTGGCTAGTTACACTCGGTTTCTCAAGTTTTTGAAGACAATAAGTGAGCAACGGAGTGTTCCGGTGCCGAAAACGGCATTTTTGAAAATGCAGAATGGCATTAAGTGCGTTATTACATATCTATATTCTTTGGGCTTGTGGTTGTTGTCCAAACACCTATGTGGGTGTGTTTCAGGACATCGGGTGACTAGAAATTGTAATATCCAAGATTTTGACAGTGTAGCTAAACCCTCTATTGACAATATTTTTGTGTGTAATATAATTACATAAGCACTTGTCAAGTTTCAGGAGAAAACGAGTTAGGATGGAGAAGTTATGCGACCTATAATAATCACTTAAAGTGAATAGTAACTTCGATTTTCTAGAGAAGTCAATGAGTGGAGAAGGCTTCTGGTGCATATTGGACTTCGTTCATAGTGATCCAATAGCTCGTTTTGACGGTTCAACTATTCTGGACCCAATGGCACTAACGGATTTGGGTTCTAATGCATGGTTTTTTAGAAAAAGAGTTTTATTGGATTTATATGTATATTTATATGCGGTTATAGTGTGGAATGCAAAGAGGGTTGGTTACGTCGTAAATCGATGACCAAATCGGACAAAACGAAATGCTAGATTCAATGCCCCAGTCGTACTGAACGCGCTGGCGTGATCCGATCGAAAATCTGACTGACAGATCTTCAGAAAACGTGAAAAGTTCGCTGAAGGGTCGAAATTAGCAAAAACGGAAAATTCGTAAAAGGCCTAATATTTTTTGGGCCGTTTTGCATGATTTCGAATGTCAAGGGGGTGGTGTGCAAATTATAGGTACTGGCAGGGATTGAGCTGAAAATATTTGACTTTGGGAGACTTTTCTGCAAAAACGCACATTGTATATATATTGTGCATTAGGGTTTCTTGACACAAAACCCTAGACCTAGCCACCTAACTCCCCTAGGCTAACCCTAGCCGACCTCAGCTCCTCCCTGCCCTCCCCGTGCGCGCATCCCGGTCGCCGGCGAGCACCCATGGCTGTCGAAAGCATGCAGCACCTTCCTCTCAACCTCTCCCCTCCACCTAACCACCACCCTCTCGGCCGTCGACCTCAGGGAAGCATCAACACCCTTGGATCCTTCACCTCTAGGCCGAGACCCATCTCCGGTGCCGTCCGCGCGCTATCCCCGCCGTCCCCGCGTACCGCCGGTGCCGCCTGTGCAAACTACGGCCAGCCCGGGTCAACTCGGGCTGAGCTATGTTCAGCTCGGGGCCAGCTTGCTAAAGCTGCCCTAGTTCGGCCGCCCCGTCTTCCACTGACCGCCGGCGACCTCCCACGCGTGATCCCCGCCGTCCCCGCGCGCCGCCGGTCACCGCTCGTGTATCCTGCAGCTGCCCAGACCATGTGCGGGCCGAGGTCAAGCCTTATGGGCCTCGGCGTGTCGCCGCCGCCCATAGCGGGGTGCACCACCCTCCCTCGGCCTCTAGCAAACCGGTTGCTGCCGCCCCGGAGCTCTCCCGGCCGCCACCCGGCCGCCGTCGCCTGTGAACCCGAGATCAAGCTCGCGGGCTTGATCTCCTCCGCCGCGCCACAGGCTGCCTCCCGCAGCCGGCCAGCAGGTGCCCCGGCCTTCACTGACCGGCCGCACCCGTCCCCTACAGGAGCGCCCGTTGCCCGGCAGCCGTCGACAAGCCCGTGCTCCCACTGGTCCAGTAAGCATTAAATTACGTTTTCCGTTCACTGTTTGGGGTTCCAGTCACCTTTCCGGCGATCCAGAGACACCCCGATAATTATGGAAGAATTATGGAAGTGAACACGATGATCTCTGATCCGTGCCGAACATCGTGCTCACCTCCGTTGGGGTCAGTGAGGCCCGGTTTGCGAGTTAGACGCGATTTAGGCGCAGTGCGCGCTGTTTCACTAAAGTTCGCGTCGCTCGCGTGCCCGCCACAGTGGTCGGCAGTGCTCCAAAGGGTGAGAACGGCCTCCGGCACGCCGAGACCTGTTAGAGGGTGTCTTAGCTTGGCTGAATGACCCTTAGTTTGCGCTGTCGGGCCATAAAAGCTCGGGAATCACATAAAATATTATGATTTTATGTAATCGGGAGGGTTTTCACGCAATTGTACATTTTGTGGTTGCTGTTGGCAGCGTGTGCGGGCAGTGGGTGACCTTTGGACTGATTATCCAAGGCCCCAGACCTTTTCGGAGATCGGGAATTGATTTCCTGTGCATTTGTCGGCAAAATTCGCCGACGGAACGTGTTTTTGGTTCGAAAATATTCCGACGGTGCCTCACGATAATTTGTGTCGTCGCTGAGCCTTGTTGGCTGGTCACACGCGTCGTTTCGAGGGTTCGAAAAGGACGGGTGAGCGATGATGGGTTCCGGTGTCAAATTGGACACTTCCGCGAACCCGGATCGGAACGATTATCCGATGATAATTGTTTCAAAGTGAGATAATATTTTTGCTGCCAAGTCAAACGAAAATATGTGTTTAGTGGCAGCGAGTGACTCGTAGCTGGAGTCGGTGAGTTCCGGGACAGTTCATAGGTCCCGACAGAGTCCCGGTGCAATGCACAGCTAGGTGCACCTTATCTTGCTCAAGGGTGTAGAGATCCTCGAACAATTTCTCCATTGTATCCACCCATGACTCCATCTCCCACGGGTCACTCGACTCCCCGTTGAAAATAGGCGGATTAAACTTCTTGAAGGCGGTGAGGCAAGTGAGAGCTCGATCCCTCTCGGCCTCCAACGCCAGATCAATAGGAGTCGAAGTACTTGACATCGCCGGGCAAGTGCCCGCCGCAACACCCGGTGGCGCGGGGTATGCCATCGGTGGTGGTGCCGCCGCACCCATCCCCTCAACTCCATTAGGGCCGTGCACAGGTGAGACGGGCGGCTGCTGAGTGACGGGCGTCGCCGCCGCCTGTCGGGACACCAACTCCCGAAGTAGCGTAATTTGCTCTTCCTGTCGCTGGGAGGCCTCAGCCAGCTGCTGAGAAGCTTCAGCTTGCCTACGCACCACTCCAACAAGAGCGGCAACTTGATCTCGCAAATCTTGTATCTCGCCAGATACCGATGACTCAGGCACCTCAAGAGGCGGTGCCGGATCAGGAGTGTGTACCGTAGGGGGGGGCCTTCCACGTCTCATCACGTCCTGAAAGGAAACATGTAAGATATCGAAATCCGACGATATTGGCTAACTTTGGCCAAATGGGCCAAAGTGGGCGATTGAACGATTTGGACAAATCCCATTCGGTATTACAACGAGTTTGGAAGAGCTAAAATGAGTTCCAAAGGTGTTGGAATGGGTTGACGTCGATTGGCGCGAAGTGGAGCCGAAGCGAGGCTGAAAACAGCTTTCTGGAGCTGGTGTACCGGTACACGCATGATGGCTGTACCGGTACAGCCATCGCTGCCAGGCTGCGCAGCCCTCGGGTTTGCTCTCGGGTTTGGCCGTTACGCAGGGCGCGTACCGGTACGCAAACCCGTGTACCGGTACACGAGCGCGCAGCAGCGGGTTAAGTTGCAAAATCTGATAAAAGGAGGGCTTTTTAGCATTTTGTTACAATAGAGGACTTAACCCTCATGCCCTCAGCTCTCTCCTCTCTCACTCCCACAGCCTCTCTCTCTCTCTAGCTCTCTCTCTCTCTCTAACCGGTTGGGAAAAAGAAGAAGAAGAAAAAGAGAAGGAAAAAGAGAGGAAGAAAAGGAAGGAGAAGAAGGAGAAGAAGGTTTTGAAGCCCTTCTTCATCTCTTTTTGACCTAGGGCTTGCTTTGGAGCAAACCCTAGAGGTAAGCCTCAACCCCTTTCATGGTAACTTGTGATTTCTAGGGTTTGGATGGTTTTTGTTGCTTTTGATGGTTCAAATGGAACCTAATGAGTTTAGAGAACATGGATTTAGCTCACATTGAAGCTATAATCCATAGCTTCTCATGGATCCTAACCCTAGGGTTAGATTTTGGGGATTTTGTAAATAGTGAGGTTTGATCTCTTTTGAGGGGTTAGAAACCTAATTGCTATGCTTATAAACGCGTAGGCGAAGACGGTTCGTCGATCCGACGAGTGGGCACGAAGTTATCGCCATTTGATGCGCTAAGGGTTAAAGCTAACCCAACGAAAAATTAAGCGGCGACAAGACTAGCACGAGAACGCGTCTCGGAGTGTTTTCGGCATCACCCAAGGTGGGGGAGTGCCATCCCGAAGTCATCGGGCAACCTTCTATGTCTAAGTTTAAAGTTGATCTATTGCATCTTGCTTATGTTCATATAGGGTTAGAAAACGATTATTGTTGCTTATACTTGCATGCTAGTAGTTCAATAAATATATTTTGCTTGGTTGGTTATGATCTAGTATGCATGATGATTGTTGATGAAAACTACATGTTGAGAATCTAGACCCTATATGAGATGATTAATGCTTATGTTGCTAAAGAACTAGTAGGATGAAACTAGTGTTGATAACGAGTCAAATTGACGGGTGGCATCTAGTTTAGAAAACTATGACAAATGGCATCTAGTTAGAAAAACTATGATGAATGATATTGTTGATGTTTCCTTGAGATGATCACATTAGTGTAGTTGAGACACTATGAGATTGGGTACAAGTATACCTTGATTCCATGATGA
>NC_033628.1:5853763-5874776 GCF_001540865.1 Ananas comosus
AGAAATGGTTTCTCTCCTAATCTCTTCTTTCTTTTTAACCTTAAACGAACCACCACTTTGTTCGAACCACCTCTTCTTCCGAACCTTAACTCGATGAAAGAAGTAGAAGAAGTAGTGAACCTAATCTCTTCTTTCGAACAAATTCCATTCGAACGTACCCGACATCACAGCAGATCGATCTCCTAGGGGCCCAAAGCTAGAGCTTAAGCGGGAGATCAATCTACCATAAGGATAAATGACAAGCAGCAAAATGATACAGCACTGAACCTTATGGGACCGAAATAGATCAAATAATAACGGAACCACGTGGAGAGCCTAAAACGGTCGACCGCAGAACTAGCTACTCTCCAAAATTAGAGTTAACTAGTATACAAAGGCGTTAACTTCCATTTTGGCTACGCCTCCTAGTAAGCCTAACTCTAAGGCAACTCGGCCACCACCAGTTTCACTTCTTTTAAGATAAAATGAAGTTAACAGCGTCAACCTTCTTTAGTAGCCGGTATTTAGCGCGATGATCCGATGAGCGAAGCACAGCTGTAGTGCTCCACCCCCCACGATAGGCTTTATCGGCTCAAAGTAAGATACAGATTCAAGATGAAAATAACTAGTATTTAGTAGTACGTATCTTATCACTCTTAGGATACTCAACACCATTAAAGTACGAATCACACTCCCTATTAATAAGTACTAATGTACTATGAACATCCTTATAAATAAACGTACTACAACTCAATCTACACCTGTACATACAACATACTCTTGAAAATATACTACGGTTATATTTATAACATGTACAACATACTTAATGATCACCTGTATACGTACACTTATACTACATTCTTATCTGATCTAAGTACTCCTTGATCATACATTTGGTTACTGTAACACTCTTAACCTTTGATTACGTATACACCGGCTGGACTCGTTTCGTACGGAACACCCCTATCCCTATACCATGAGGGCACCGGGAGCTTACTCTCCTGAACTAGTATGAGCGTAACAGACAATATCGAACACCTACCAGCGAGGAGGGTTCGTCACTCGAGGCCTCAACTTAGTGTAACTCTAACCTTGCCCCCTCTCTCAGTGATGCCACGCGGGAGCCGTCTGCCAGTGCCAGCGCACTGTCATACATACCGCTCACTAAGCTGGAAGCCCGCTTAGCAAACCTAAACTGTATCCGTACTAGTACCGTAAAGCATATATCAAACGTATGTACTGTCTTGAATTTGTACATGAACAACTGTACTAAACATTTCCGTATCGATGTGTAAACTTCGTACTATATCTACATATACTCGTCCAATCCGAATAACAAATAGATAATAGAGGAACTGTATGATAGTAAGATAACAAAGATACGGAAAGAACCTGGATCACCCTTTTAGCCGCCTCAGCCGCCGGCTTGGGTGACGAACCAAAGAGAAAGAGAGGTCATAAAGTCAAAGAGAAAAAGAGAGAAAACCCACCCTCTCTCTCTCCTACGGTTTGGGGTAAAAGGTCAAGGATTCACTCAATTACATAGGAAACTTGCCCAACAAGTAAACTCAATTACATAGGTACATAGGAAACTTGCCCAACAAGTAAACTCAATTACTTGCACCATTACACCTTAGCCCCTCTTATTTGCACAATTACACCTTAGCCTATCTCATAACACTATTTTTATTTACACTTTTTTCTATATTAAAAATTCGGTACACTACAGCGGCGGTGGCTGGAACTGATAAAAGATTATGATCATTTATGAAGAGTTACACGAAGATATCACTAATGAAGAGTTTCCGATGAGCATTCTCGCTCGAGAGGAGCGAAAACTACGGAATCGGACTATTCCGTATGTAAAAGTACAATGGAGTAATCACTCAAGGTGTGAATCCACGTGGGAGCTCGAGGAGAAAATACGCGAGGTGTATCCTCACTTGTTTGAGCAAGTGGACTAAGGTATGTGTTTAAGTTTCGCGACCGAAAT
This sequence comes from Ananas comosus, assembly GCF_001540865.1. Classification (NCBI taxonomy): domain Eukaryota; kingdom Viridiplantae; phylum Streptophyta; class Magnoliopsida; order Poales; family Bromeliaceae; genus Ananas; species Ananas comosus. The sequence goes on from NC_033628.1 coordinate 5,855,736, forward strand.
AATTTTTAAGGGGTGGGGAATGTAACATAGCGATTCCCCGTAAGCCGTGCCGAGTTCCGTCGAAATGAGCGGAACGCGGAAAAGAATGAGTTACTATAGGCTAAAAGTGTATTGGAGCCTATGTGTATAGTGTAAAGGGAACCGAGAGAGTGAAACTGCAATTCTGGTGAAGTCCCAAAATTTTGGCTCTAGGGGGCTGGTCCCTGAGGGGAGAGACCGATTCCCGAAAGCGCATCAGCCGAGCAGAGGGAAAAATCGGCTAAGTTATGGAAATCGAGCTCTCGGGAACCGGTCCCTGGGTGAGAGACCAATCTCGTGAGACCGGTTACATCGGGGGAGACCGGTCCCCTTCTGCGAAGGCTGCGGGATAGCTCTTGGGAACCGGTCCCTTGCTTGAGAGACCGGTCCCCGAGCCCGAAATTGCCCAGTAAGGGCTGTTTGTAAAAGTGAAAATATGAGGGGCTTATGTGCAAAAGTGACATGAGATAGGTGTATGTATGTGAGAGAGCTTGTGTTATGGCTCATTTCTCACTCTCACACTCAAACCTTCCCCTCTCTCTCTCTAAAAACCTATCCTTTCTCTCTCCCTCTCTCTAGGGCTTGGACCAAGAGGGCTTTTGGAGGAGAAAAGCTTGGAGAAGAAGCTCTCCAAGGTGTAGAGCAAGCTAGAGCAAGGCTTTGAAGGAAAGTTTTGGACTCCAAAGGTGAGTTCTTGTGATTTTAAGTTGGGTTTTGGGTTTTTGCTTCTAGTTGAAGCATCTAGAGAACTCTATGGTGGTTTTCCTCCATGAGTAGTCAAGCTAGGGGCTTGATTTGAGAAGATGACTTTGTTGAGGGACTCGAATTTAGGGTTTTGTAAAAATGAAGTCGAAGCTTGGGATTGATCTCATTCTAACCTAATTGGTAGGTCAACGAACACATCGTTGTGCTCGGTTCGGCGATACGACGAGCGTGTGCGAAGATATTAGAAAAAGAAGCTGAGTTGGTACAGATTGCCGCAGCTTGCGGCGAAAGTGTCTAAAAATCGTGAAAACAGAACCATGGGATCCTAACATCACACAAAGGTGAGGGGTGCTATCCGAAAATACCGAGTCTCTTTCTATGTCTATGTCACTTCTTTTGAGCATGTTGGTATCATAGCATTCTTGCATGTAGGGTAATGAATGGTATATGTTGATTGCATCAATTATCTGCTTAAGATTATTGTGAGTGATATAGACTCCTGTGAACAAAGAAAATGAATAACCCTATATGCATGTGAATGTGAGAAGAGACTATGACCATAGTAAATAACGGTGACATTGACTATAGTGACTCGATTGGCATTGAAATGAGAATAGTTAAACGAGGTTTAACCCGAGTGACATTATGTGTATTATGGCATCAAGACCGTTGGGGCCCATATTGGTGGTACATATGATATGGTAGAACCTATCATTCGCATTGAGATGTTGAGGCATGAGACAGGTTTGGCTATATACCTCCTCAAATTGAGGATGGGATCATACTCACACGTATTGGTTCCGGCTTGTGGGAGGTCGCTCCTCCACAAACGGTGTATTCCGGAGTGAAAACACCACGGGTGAGAGTGCCCGGTAAAGATCATTCGGGCGGTTGAGTCTTGTGCCTCCCCCGTTAGACGGGATATGTGGACTGTGAGTTTGGGGTAAACCAGGAGCACCCCGGGTTGATTGGGTAAAGTCCAAAGGAAAGTGGAAAGGACATGCATGCTTAATCATCATATATTTGAATATGAATATCTATCTGTGGATTGCTTTCTTGCAGGCATTGTATTAGAAGTGCATTAGTTGGTTTGTTATCCTTCTTTATTGAAGTACATATGCCTGAAATAGACCTAGTGGGCGAATCGGCGTGGTCAGCGGCCGAACCCACTGGGAGCTTCGTTCTAGTTCTCATTATCACCAACCCTACAGATCCGTGCGCGAGCGGGGCGGCGGAGGATCGAGGCAAGGGTGTTGCGCCGTAGATAGCGGCCTCGGAGTTTATAGGCATGCCCTATATTTTGGTGTACTCAACTGTAGGTGTTGAACTGTAAATGATGTAAAGCAAGAAATGTAAATTATATTTTGGGTATTGTAGGAATGATGTAAATAATGTATTTTGGTTAAAGAAAAACGTGATGTAAATGAATGGATAAATGAATGTAATAGATTACTTGTGTTTGATATAAATAAAATCAAATGACTTGTATATTGGATGCTTAGTTCGATGCTTTCACTTGTGGTTATTGTTTTTCCTTGTGCAAACCTTGTATATCTCGCAATTCTCTTTAATGATTTGCTTGTAATATACTTGTTGTTGGAGCCTTGGGCGGACAGGGGAGGTACTGTCCGTTCGGCGTCTGTCATGTGCTCGAATCCGACCAAATTGGTGGAGCTCGGGGCGTGACACCGCAGCCTTCGCAGAAGGGGACCGGTCTCCCCCCGATGCAACCGGTCTCTCGGGACCGGTCTCTCACCCAGGGACCGGTTCTCGGGAGCTCGATTTCTAGGACTTAGCCGATTTTTCCCTCTGCTCGGCTGATACGCTTTCGGGGACAGGTCTCTCCCCTCAGGGACCGGTCCCCGAGAGCCCAAAATCTGGGACTTAGCCAGATTTTGCAATTTCACTCTCTTGGGTCCCTTTAACATTTATATAGGTTCCAATACACTTTTAGCCTACAGTAACTCATTCCTTTCTGCGTTCCGCACATTTCGACGAAACTCGGCACGACTCACGGGGAATTGCTATGTTACATTCCCCACCCCTTAAAAATTGTTTCGGCCGCGAAACATTAACACATACCTTAGTCCAGTTGCTCAAACAAGTAAGGATATACCTCGCGCATTTTCTCCTCGAGCTCCCACGTGGATTCACGCTTCGAGTGATTACTCCATTGTACTTTTACATACGGAATAGTCCGATTCCGTAGTTTTCGCTCCTCTCGAGCGAGAATGCTCATCGGAAACTCTTCATAAGTGATATCTTCGTGTAACTCGACCGGTTCATACTCCAACACATGTGAGGAGTTCTGGAAATACTTTCGGAGATTCGAAACGTGGAAAACATTATGCACTCCCGCGAGCTTCGGCGGCAATGCTAACTTGTAGGCCACGGGCCCGATTCGCTCTAGAACCTCATAGGGCCCAATATATCGGGGACTAAGCTTTCCCCGAAGACCAAACCGCTTCACTCCTTTCATAGGCGACACTTTGAGAAACACTTGGTCGCCAACCGCAAAATCTAAATCCTTCCAGCGCTTATTCGCATAGCTTCGTTGCCGCGATTGTGCCGTCATCAGCTTCTCACGAGCAATGCGGACCTTTTCTTCCGCTTCTCGCACCACATCTGGACCAAGGGCGACTCTTTTACCCACTTCGCTCCAATGAATAGGAGAATGGCACTTCTATCCATACAATGCCTCAAATGGCGCCATCGCTATTGTCACGCCCCGAGCTCCGCCAATTTGGTCGGATTCGAAGACGCGACAGACGTCGAACGGACAGAGCCTCCCCTGTCCGCCCAAGGCTCCAACAACAAGTATATTACAAGAGCAAATCATCAAGGAGAATTGCGAAATATACAAGGTTTGCACGAGGGCAAACAACAACTACAGTGAAAGCATTGAAACTAATTAAACGTTTAATACACATGTCATTTGATTACATTTGAATCAAACACATGTAGTCCAACACATTCACATTCATTACATTATTCTTGCATTACCCAAAATATAATTTACATTACATCACTTTTACTTTACAATTTCAACAAACAAAAGTTGAATACAACAAGAGTAGGGTATGCCTATATAACTCCGGGGCCGCTATCTATGGCGTGACTCCCTTGCCTCGATCCTCCGCCGCCTTGCTCGCTCACGGATCTGCAGGCTTAGTGGTAATGAGAACTAGAACGAAGTTCCCAGTGGGTTCGGCCGCCGACCACGCCGATTCGCCCACTAGGTCTAATTCAGGCATATGTATTTCAATAAAGAAGAATAACAAACCAGCTAATGCACATCTAATACAATGCCTGCGAGAAAATGAATCACAAATAGATATTCACATTCAAACACGTGATTATTATGCATGCATGTTCTTTTCACTTTCCTTTGGCCTTTACCCAATTCAACCTGGGGTGCTCCTGGTTTACCCCAACTCACAGTCCACATATCCCGTCTAACGGGGGAGGCACAAGGCACAACCACCCGAAGGATCTTCGCCGGGCACGTCCACCCGTGGTGCTTTTCTTCTCCGGAGTACACCGCTCGTGGAGGAGCAACCTCACACAAGCCAGAACCAATACCTGTGAGTATGATCCCATCCTCAATTTGAGGAGGTATGGCCAACCTGTCACAATTCTCACTGTCTCAATGCCGATGAATGGTTAATACCTATTCATGCTCATGCTATCACTTGTCAATGTCACGGTGGTCCTGATGCCACAATACACATATGTCACTTGGGTTAAACCTTGTTTAACTATTCATTTATCGATGTCAATCGAGTCACTAATGTTCATGTCACCTTTGTTTACTACGGTCACGGTCATTTCTTATATTCACATGCATATAGGGTCTTTTACTTTCCTTTTTCACATTGTTCTATATCACTACAATGATCTCAAAAAGACAATTGTTACAACCAACACATGCTGTTCATTGCCCTACATGCAAGAATGCTATAATACCAATATGCTCAAATGATAAGACATAGACATAGAAAGAGATCTGGTGTTTCTGGATAGCACCCCCCACCTTTGTGTGTCACAAGGATGCCACGATTCCGATTCCACAATTTTTGGGCTTGTTCGCCGCAAGCTACGACGACCTGTACTATTTCAGCTTGTTTTCTTAATATCTTCGCGCACACTCGTCGTATCGCTGAACCGAGCACACCGTTGTGTTCGTAGACTTACCAATTAGGTTAAAATGAGATCAAACCCAAGTTTGAACCTCAAAATCACAAAACCCTAAATATACGTCCTTCACAATGTCATCTACTCCAATCAAGCCCCTAGCTTGACAAAACATGGAGGAAAATCACCATAGACCTCTCTAGATGCTTCAACTAGAAGCAAAAATCCAAAACTCAAACTAAAATCACAAGAACTCACCTTTGGAGTCCAAACCTTTCCTCCAAAGCCTTGCTCTAGCTTGGTCTTCACCTTAGAGAGCTTCTTCTCCAAGCTTTTCTCCTCCAAACCCTCCTTGGTGTAAGCCTTAGAGAGAGAGAGGGAAAGGTTTGAGGGTAAGAGTGAGAACAAATGAGTTCTCACCCATGCCGTAGCCTATATAACCCCTCTCAAGCCATATTTGCATTTAAACCCCTTAACTTTTCATCTTTACAAACAGCCCTCATTGGGCATTTTCGGGCTCGGGGACCGGTCTCTCCCATTCAGGGACCGGTTCCCGAGAGCTACCCTGCACTCTGCGCAGAAGGGGACCGGTCTCCCGCCGAAGGACCGGTTCCCGAGAGCTCAGCTTCTAGGACTTAGCCGATTTTTCCTTCTGCTCGGCTGACCAACGTTCGGGAACCGGTCTCTCATCCAAGGGACCGGTCCCCGAGAGCAAAAATTCTGGAAATTGTCCAGAACTGTAGTTTCACTATCTCGGGTCCCCTTATACTTCATATATAGGCTCCAATTCACTTTTAGCCTATAGTAGCTCATTCCTTTCCGCGTTCCGCTCATTTCGACGGAACTCAGCACGACTCACGGGGAAGTGATATGTTACATTCCCCACCCCTTAAAATTGTTTCGGCCGTGAAACTAATTCATTCGTAACTCGAAATCCATACCTCATCTTAGTTCTTCGAAAAGATGAGGATGACGCTCCTTCATCATGTCCTCAAGCTCCCACGTCTCTTCTCGATCGCTGTGTTCACTCCAATGAATCTTAACATACGGAATTTTTCGATTCCGTAACTTTCGCACTTCCCGATCAACGATATAAGCCGGGAACTCCTCGTAAGTCATGTCCTCTTGAAGCTCTATCGATATATACGAGAGAACATGCTCCGGATCGTGAACATACTTGCAGAGATTAGATACATGGAATACATCGTGTACCCTCGCAAGCCTTGGCGGTAATGCTACTTTGTAGGCCACCGCGCCAACCCTTTCCAAGATCTCGAAGGGTCCGACAAATCGGGGACTTAGCTTTCCCCGAACACCAAACCTCTTAACACCGCGCATCGGCGATACCTTTAGGAACACGCGGTCTCCAACCGCGAACTCAATATCCTTCCTTCGCTTATCGGCATAACTCTTGTGCCTCGACTGTGCCGTCGCTAACCTTTGCCGGGCGAGACGAACTTTCTCCTCCGCCTCACGAACAACTTCTGGGCCAAGAACTACTTTCTCGCCCACCTCGCTCCAATGAATTGGCGAGCGACACTTCTTTCCATATAGGGCTTCGAATGGCGCCATTGCAATACTTTCTTGGTAGCTATTATTGTAAGCAAATTCCGCCATCGACAAGTAATCGTGCCACCCTCCACGATAATCAAGCACACATGCTCGCAACATGTCCTCGAGTATCTTAATCGTTCTCTCAGATTGTCCATCACTCTGAGGGTGAAACGCCGTACTAAAATCGAGCCGCGTGCCTAGAGCATCCTGCAAGCTCCTCCAGAAATGAGAAGTGAACCGGGGGTCTCGATCGGATACAATCGACATGGGAACCCCATGTAGTCTCACTATCTCGTCCAAGTACACCTGGGCTAACCTGTCTCCTGACCACGTGGTGTGGATCGGCAAAAAGTGAGCCGATTTCGTCAAACGGTCCACAACCACCCATATGGCGTCATGTCCAGTTTGTGATTGGGGCAGCCCGACCACAAAGTCCATCGCGACATTTTCCCACTTCCACACGGGGATCGGTAGACTCTGCAACTTCCCGCGGGAAATCGACGCTCAGCTTTTACTTGTTGGCACGTTAGACATTGCGCCACGAACTCCCCAATATCTCTTTTCATACCCGGCCACCAATAATTTAACTTTAAATCCTTGTACATCTTAGTGCCGCCCGGGTGAACACTATACGGAGAATGATGCGCCTCTTGCAACACCATCTTACGAATCTCATCGTCTCTGGGTACGCACAGTCGGTTCCTGAACCTAAGTGCACCATTAACTCCCATGCCGAAATCACTGGCGCGCCCATCGCTAACATCATTCCGCACCTTTTGGAGATACGGATCATCAACTTGCCGCTCCTTGATTTGCTCCAACAAGGTCGGTCGAATTATTAGTGCCGCCAAGATAGTTGGAACTTCTGGCGCCACTACCTCCAACCCAAACCGTTGCATTTCCTTATGCAATACCGATTGATTTGTAATCGCTGTCGCCAAGTTCTCAACAGATTTCCTACTCAGCGCATCGGCCACCACGTTAGCTTTACCGGGGTGGTACAGGATAGTAAGATCGTAATCCTTTATCAATTCCAGCCACCGCCGCTGCCGCATATTCAACTCTTTCTGGGTGAACAAATACTTAAGGCTTTTGTGATCGGTATATACCTCACAATGCTCACCATAAAGATAATGCCTCCAAAGCTTCAGCGCGAAAATGACCGCCGCAAGCTCAAGATCGTGTGTCGGGTAGTTCTTCTCGTAACCTCTCAACTGGCGCGAAACATACGCAATGACTCGCCCATTCTGCATAAGAACACACCCGAGACCGGTGTAGGAAGCATCACTATACACGACGAAGCTCTCTCCCGGCGTTGGCAACGCAAGTACCGGGGTAGACGTCAACTTCCTCTTTAGCTCTTGGAAGCTTCAGTTGCAACCTTCGTTCCATTCAAATCTTGCTCCTTTGTGCGTAAGGCGTGTGAGAGGAATGGTCAGCTTCGCAAACCCCTCAACAAAACGCCTATAATAGCCCGCCAGTCCGAGGAAACTGCGGACTTCCGCCACGCTCGTAGGACGAGGCCAATCTCGAATCGCCTCAATTTTCTTTGGGTCTACCGAGATCCGACTCCCAGATATCACATGGCCTAAGAAGGTCACCTTAGAAAGCCAGAAGTCACACTTCTTGAGTTTAGCATACAGCTTCTCATCTCAGAGTATTTGCAACACGGTCCTTAGATGTTCCTCGTGCTCTTCTTCACTCCGTGAATACACCAACACGTCGTCGATAAACACCACGACGCACTTATCCAACAATGGTCGAAAGACCCTCTTCATCAGGTCCATAAACGCTGCCGGGGCGTTAGTAAGCCCAAACGGCATCACCGTAAACTCGTAATGGCGATACCGTGTACGGTACGCCGTTTTATGCACGTCCTTCGGTCGGATTTTCAACTGATGATATCCCGATTGAAGATCTATCTTCGAGTATACCCGCGACCCCTGCAACTGATCGAACAGGTCATCTATTCTCGGCAACGGGTACTTGTTCTTGATCGTCACCTTGTTCAACTCGCGGTAGTCAACGCAGAGTCGAAGGGTGTCATCCTTCTTCTTCACAAACAACACCGGTGCTCCCCACGGGGACACACTTGGCTTCACGAAGCCTTTATCGAGTAAGTCTTGCAATTGGGCCTTTAGCTCTTTAAGCTCCACCGGTGCCATCCTATACGGGGCCTTCGAAACTGGCGCCGCACCGGGAATCAAGTCAATGATGAACTCGACTTCCCAATCCGGTGGTAGTCCCGGTAACTCCGCCAGAAATACGTCCGGGTACTCACACACCACACGAATATTCTCCAACTCCGGGTGCTCCGTTTGAGGGTCCACAATGGTCGCCCTCACCGTCGATATAGTCGCCGCAAAGCGTGCGCCTTTACACGCCCTATACTCAAACTCTTCTTGACCAGGCTCACGAAAAGTGATCACCCTACTATCACAGTCAATGCTGGCGTAGTACTTGGAGAGCCAATTAACTCCCAAGACGACATCAAAGCCCCACATCTGCTTAAGCACTAGCAAATCCACCGGCATGATCCAATCGCCGATTTGAACCGGACAAGCTAGGCACTCGTCATGGACTCTAAACTAGTGTTCTGGTGCGTTAACCCACCAATAATCATAATTATGTTCTATGTCCATGCCATGCGTCTTAGCAAACGAGGCATCAATGAATGAATGCGATGCGCCCGTGTCAAATAGTGCTCTTGCTCTAACGCCATTAATTAGAATAATACCTGCCACGACGTCATCGGGTACAGCAGGCTGCTCCTCTACCTGAGTGGCAAAAACCCGCCCACTCGGTGCACGAGATCCCTCCGGTTGTCACGGTGATGAAGCGCGCCCAGCCGACATGGCAGGTGGCAGTCCTGCGAGCTGTCGTGGAGCATACTGAGCCGAAGCAGCTGACGGAGCAAGTGACGCGCCACCCGGGCAATCCCATCTCATGTGTCCCGCTTGGCCGCATCGGAAGCATCTCCCGTTACGCTGAGAACATTCACTCGGTCTATGATTCCTACCGTAGATTACGCACGGGGAGGAACTCATCTGACTCCTCGTCTGGCTCCTATCTTGACGCCACTGCGATCTAGGGTGCCGAGGGGGTCGCTTGGAACTCGACTGCCCCGCGGAACCACCAGTCGGTCGCTTCTTAGACTTTTCCCTGTCCTTGTCCCTCTCGAACGTCTCACGTTCCTCGCGCGCAATGGCGTTGCCACGCTCTATCCATAGCGCACGATCAAGCACCTCTTCATAGGTCTTCAGCCGAAGCGCCTGAACCATCTTGAATATCTCCGGCCGCAACCCGCGCTCGAAGACCTCCGCCCGATCTCGGTCACCATGAACCAAGCCGGGAACGCAGTTAACCATGTGCGAGAATTCCCTTTCATATTCCCGCACCGTTCGGCTTCCCTGCCTCAACTTGCGAAAGTCCTCCTTGATCTTCCGCTTGTCACTCTCCGGAAAGTACTCTATTAGCAGAATCTCCCGGAACGCCTCCCAAGTCATAGTAGCCGGATCCAAGGACCGACCATTCTTCACTCTTGTCCACCACGATCGAGCCGGCCCCTCTAAACAGTGAGTCGCCAACCGAACCTTGTCTTTCTCGAGGGTGTAGATATCCTCGAATAACGCCTCCATCGCAGAAAGCCATGCCTCCATCAACCACGGGTCCTTCACCTCACCCAAAGAAGGTCGGAGGATTAAACCGCTTGAAGGCCGTCAACACCGCCAACGACCGCTCCTGTTCGGCTTCAAGTACCTCCGGAATAGGGGCCGAAGAACCTGAAGCTGTCGGAGGAATAGCCGTCACCGGTGCCGCCGCCATCGGCGTAGGTGCTACAGGTGCAGGCGGGTCTTGAGGTACAGGTGCAGCCGCCGCTGCCTGTTGAGCCACCATGTCGTGGAGCTGTCCTATCTGCTCCCCCTGCTGTCGCATAGACCCAGCCAGAGCTGCTACTTGGGCCCGCAACTCACGAACTTCATCGGATCCAACCTGCTCTGGCACCTCATCAGGCGATGCCGGAGCGGTCCGACGGGTAAAACGTCTCGGTGACATCTGTCCTGAAACGAAACGCACACGTTAATACTCGACATCCAAGACTCTTACTCGTTCCAAACAACTACCTAATCAAGCGAAAGCAATCAAGTACGTTCATTTTCTACTCTGGGCATTATGTAGTCGTCCGCCCCACATAATACCCCAAAAAGAAGACAAACGTCCCTTGAGTCCCTCTCTATTTCCATTTAGAGAAGTTCCATAATAATCCAATCCATTAGCCTTCGCCAATCCAAATCCACGTTATACGTATCCTAAATCCTAAGGTCTCCAATCCTAAGGTCCCTAAGTCCATCCTAGACTTTTGCGTTCACATCGCTCTGATACCACCATATCTGTCACGCCCCGAGCTCCGTCAATTTGGTCGGATTCGAGCACGCGACAGACGCCGAACGGACAGAGCCTCCCCTGTCCGCCCAAGGCTCCAACAACAAGTATATTACAAGAGCAAATTATCAAGGAGAATTGCGGAATATACAAGGTTTGCACGAGGGCAAACAACAACTACAGTGAAAGCATCGAAACTAATTAAACGTTTAATACACAAGTCATTTGATTACATTTGAATCAAACACAAGTAGTCCAACACATTCACATTCATTACATTATTCTTGCATTACCCAAAATATAATTTACATTACATCACTTTTACTTTACAATTTCAACAAACAAAAGTTGAATACAACAAGAATAGGGTATGCCTATATAACTCCGGGGCCGCTATCTATGGCGTGACTCGCTTGCCTCGATCCTCCGCCGCCCCGCTAGCGTACGGATCTGCAGGGTTAGTGGTAATGAGAACTAGAACGAAGTTCCCAGTGGGTTCGGCTGCCGACCACGCCGATTCACCCACTAGGTCTAATTCAGGCATATGTATTTTAATAAAGAAGAATAACAAACCAGCTAATGCACATATAATACAATGCCTGCGAGAAAACGAATCACAAATAGATATTCACATTCAAACACATGATTATTATGCATGCATGTTCTTTTCACTTTCCTTTGGCCTTTATCCAATTCAACCTGGGGTGCTCCTGGTTTACCCCAACTCACTGTAACCCCGAGGTTTCGGAAGAAATTATCGAACTTTAGCCAAATCGACTAAAATATGCGAAGTAGATGGATGGACAAGTCCCAATTATCATTCCAACACTGTTGGAAGGGTTAAAAGTAAGCTCTAAAAGAGTTGAAAGAATTTTGGCATCGAACGTCGCGAAAGAGAGTGGAAACGAAGTCAAAAATGACATTCTGGATGTCTTGTACCGGTACAAGCCCAATGGTTTTACCGGTACGACCAGCGAAGTTCAAGGCTTGGAGCTGCCAGGCCTTGTACCGGTACAAGGGGTCTTGTATCGGTACAAGCCCTGCGTAACCGAGAAAACCAGCTCTCGGGTTGGTGCTGTCTGCCAGGTCTTGTACCGGTACAAGGTCCCGTGTACCGGTACAAGGAGGCCGAAACAGCGGGATGAGTTGCAGATTTTGGAAAAACAGAGGGACTTAACAGGGTATTGTTACAACATGTGATGAGGGGTTATTAGAGAGAGTATTCCCTCTCTCTCTCCCACTCCCACAGCCCCCTCTCTCTCTCTCTGTTCATGCAAACCGGAGAAGAGAAAGAAGAAGAAAGAGAAGAGGAAAAGAAAAAGAGAAGACGAAAAAGAGAAGGAAAAGGAGAAGATGGTGAGGACCAAGTAGAAGATCCTCTCCTTCGCCTTCATCTTCATCTTCTTCCTCATTTGGAGCTCTAGGAGAGGTAAGCTTCCAAGCCCTCTCATGGTAGATTTTTGTAGAATGGGTTTTGAACCCTAAATCTTCGATTTTGATCTACCTACAAGCTTTAGAACTTCGTAGAGGCCAAGAACACCATAAAAATCCATGGTTTTCTCATGAGGCTCTAATGGTGGATTTCTAGGGTTTGCTTTAAACACCCTAGAAATGGTTCAAATGCTCCTATTTGAGCTCCTAGATGATAAACAAGCTCTTTTTTGCTTGTTTTATAAATCAAATCCGAAGTATTGAGCATATGTCACATTAGGGCATCCCAAAGAGGGGTTTTGCTCATATGGGGTTTTGATCTATTTTGACCGCTTGGAAACCAAATTGGGGACCTAATGAACGCGTTGAAACGCTCGGTTCGACAATCCGACGAGTGTACGCGAAGTTATTGACGAAACGGTCAGTTTTGGTACAGATAGCCGCAGCACGCAGGATAAGCGCCTAAAAATCGTGAGATCGGAACCGGAGCATCTTGGAGTCAAGGAATAAACTCCGGAAAAGATGGATTGCGGTTCAGAGGTCGTTCACTAAGTCGCGCAAGAGATCAGGCCCAAACGGGTGCCGAGTGCCGCGGGATGCCGATTGCAAGTGTCGACAAGCAATCGGAATGCGAGTTAAGGTAGGTTGTGCTTACCGAAGCGACTAGGTCGCCCTTTATGTCTTAGCAATGTAATCTCATGTTGATACATGTGCATGTAGACAAGACTAAATGGTGCATTAATAAATATGCATAAAGTAAAGGTTAAGTAAAGGATGCATGATAATGATAACGCATAGATGAAATTGCTAAGTGGAAATGCATAGTGAGCAAGTTACATAATGCTAGTAACGCATGACAATAATGTAATGCTAGTAATGCATGATAAGAAGTAATTGCATATTAATAACAATGCATAGTGAAGCATAATGATTATGGCATTTAGACAATGCTAGCTAGCGTAAAGAATGCATATCAATAATGATGCATGAATAAAGATGCTAAGTAGATAGCATGATAAGTAAAGAATGCATGTTAGCAAGGATGCATAGAGAAATGCTAAGTAGAAAGCATGATGTATGGTATATGTATATAACTAGTTGATAACTCTAGTATAAGTAGTGATGATTGGACAATTAGGTTGTCAGGTAGATCGAGTGGCATCTAACCTAGTATTAAAGAACAAAGGTTAAACAAGTGAACCTAGAGTCGAACGATCTAAGTGTGGGGCATCTAACCTAGAGTTTGTAAACCTAGGTCAAACTAGTAAACCTAGAAGTGGACATCTAGGTAAAGATGACATGAACCTAGCAAGTGTATCTAGGGTAAGTGACATGGATATAGAACCTAGAGTATTGGAACCTAGGTTGATGAGTATAGTGGTATAGCCACTAGGATGAGCTAGGTCGACAGTATAGGGTTGGTTATGGACCCTCGACCTGTGGTAAAGTGGATTCCGGAATCCCAGGACTTATGATGTCCCTGGTACAGGCTAGGGCGTTCGTGCGACGACTTCGCCGCCGAGCTTGGTACCGTGGGTAGATTGGGGGCGATCATATGGAGATCACCGCCCGGGGCGTGAACCGTTGTCGTGGCGTTTGTGCAACGATTTCGCCGCCGGATGGTTAAGCCATTTGAGGATCAGACCGCCAGAGTAGACTGAATCCATGCTGGGTAAGTACGATGCGGGTGCCTCCAGGTGACTGAGTCTGACATGATCGTTGTTGGGTGTGGTGCGACCCGTTCGCCGCCAGACGGTATGTCATGTCTCGAGCTCACGCTGGGTAAGTGCAACGCGATCGCCACCGATGGTCAAGTCTTGTGACTCGAGCCGTGTTCAGCGTGTGCGACGATTTCGCCGCTAGGAGGCTGAGTCAGAGAGAGTGCGGTAGGCTGTTGAGCAGCCAGTGCGCGGACTATTCGCAGATGATTGACTCGAATCCGAGTCGGGTGGTTAGCTATGATAGGGTAGAGGAACCCATATGAGCTAGAGATAGAAGCTTGAGCTAAGGTAAATAGAAACCTTAGAAGCTAGCGGTTGGTGTTGTGATCCTAAGGTAATATAAACCTTAGAGTAAAGTTGTGAGCTAAAGTAGCCAAGTAAAAGTAGAATTCAAATGATCTACTAGTTGTTGCATGATTTTCATATCGCATATCGTGAGGCATGGCATGTATTTCAATTGAATATATATATCTGTTGTATATTGTTGAACTAACATGTTGCAGTGCCTCCTCGGACCTATCGGTCGAGCTTTTTCCTTGGGTGGCCGTACCCACCGGGAACCATGGAGCTGGTTCTCACCCCACGTTGTTTTGGGATTTTCAGGTCGTTCGTGTGCGGCGCGACGGCGCGAGGCGAGGGCGTAGCTCAGTAGATAGCGCCCCACCATAGAGACCGAGGTAGCAGTACCCTGAGACAGTCTAGCTTAGGGGTCTAGAAGACAAGAAAGAAAATGTATCAAACTCGTAAACTCTGATGTAATAGTGAGATTGTATTTTGGAAGTAAAAATGTAAACTGAAACTGTGATGTAAAAAAAAAGTGGTTGTAAAATGAATGCTTGTAATAGCAAGTAGATTATGTATTTGATACTTCCTTATGCAATCTGGATTGATATCCGTTTCTTGTTGGAACATTCATTGATTGTTTGGATTGCGACGCCTTGGACGTACTGGGGAGACTCTGTCAGCGTATAGGGGAATTCCCAGTTCGTTCGGCGGTCTGTCGGCGGCGCCGCGACCCGGTCCAAATTGGCGGTTGGTCGCGGGGCGTAACAGATAAGATGGTATCAGAGCATAAAGTAGAAAATGGAAAAAATGGTTTAGACAGACCTAGGAGACCCTAGGATAGCAAACCATAGGAGATTAAGGCTCGTGAGAGACCGCCAAAAGAAAAACTTATTTCTTTTGACGTAAGGTTAATCGATTGGGTTGTGTCATAACCTCTAAGACGGATATTAGAGGTAGACTCAAGGTATGGTTTATTCTCGACCAAGTGTGTTTATGTTGGGCGCGCACAACATAAAGCCGAGTGACGAGAATAGACGTCCTTGTTTTACTTTCGCCTGATTGGCTTTTGAGCCGATGTTAATGGTCTCGTGTTCGACCCGGAGGGTCGAGGCCTAATCGAGTTGTTGTGTTTCAGGAAACGATGGCACCGCGTAGGCGATCTTCGTCCAGATCGGCGCAGGAGGGGACAAGTGGCGTCCCTGAGCAAATCGACGGCAGCGGAGACTCGGAGCTTCGCGATCAGTTGGCCACACTCATTGGAGTGATGCGGCAACAAGCTGATGTGGTGCAACGGCAGTAGGAGGCTGCTATGCGCCAAGATGAGCGAATGGAACGACTCCAAGAGACTGTGGACCGGCTGGTGGCAGCACGAGCTGCGGCTGGTCGAGGACAGCCAGGAGTTGCGGCTGAGCTGTTTCCGTCGGGGTCGGGCGATCCGACTCCTGTTGGCCCAGAGGTTGCGGCGGAGAGGGAGCGAGCTTTAGCGGCCCTCATGACTTTCAAGAAGTTTGATCCGCCTACCTTTGATGGTGAAGATGCAGATCCGTGGGTCGTTGAGATGTGGATCGATTCCATGGAAACACTCTTCGAGGATCTGTACACGCTGGAGCGAGACAAAGTGAACCTAGCCGCGTATTACCTGAAACAATCGGCGAAGGTGTGGTGGAAAGGCGTCAAGCGAGATCGACCGCCTAGTCTCCCTCCTATGACTTGGGAAGAGTTTCGGGGAATGTTGTTCTCGACATATTTTCCCGATAGCGAGAAGCGGAAACTTCAAGAGAGGTTTCTTAAGCTGCGGCAGGGAAGTCGCACGGTAAGGCAATACGAGCGAGAATTTTTCCGTATCGTGCATTGTGTCCCAAACGTGGTGCGGGATGACAAGGACAAGGCCGACTGCTTTGTGCGTGGACTTTGGCCAGACCTGTACCAGACGGTGCTTGTGCTAAAGTTGCAGACTTTTGCTGAAGTCCTGGATCGGGCCTTGTGGATAGAACAAGGCAATGCTTTCCTGCGGGAGAAGCGTGAGGAACACTATAAGGAAAAAGGAAAAGGACGGCCAGTGAGTGGACATGATGGCCAGTCAAGTTCCCAACAGACCTCAGCGAGGACGCGCTCTCGATCTAGAGCTCCGGGGACGTATCACATTCGGTCCTCGGCGAGATGTGCAATTTGTGGAGGCCCTCATTTTCCACAACAATGTGATCAGCGAGAGGGCAAGTGCTTCAAGTGTGGGCTGCCGGGCCATGTGCGGGACGAGTGTCCGCAGGGTGATAACCGGGCCTTGACACTGGCGACGGCCCATTCCTCTTTGGGACAGCCGGCGGGTGTGCCACCTGCGGCATGGTCGGGGTAGCAGCCGTTGAGAGTGATGCAACCAGAGGGTTCGCGACGAGCGCCAGGTGGCCATGGATAAGCGACCCGAGCTGTTGTGCCTGCCGTTGCTGACGACGTCGTGGCAGGTATGAGTTAATTGAGCAATCATACTTTGCATAGTCTCAAGTTGGTGCATAGCATGCATTCAGCATTAGTCAGTTGCTACTACTATTACATTGCATAGTAGGGACCGAGAGGTCGGGTAAGTAGGCACCCAAGCATGCTAACAGGTTGAGAGCCGATGGTACTAGCAAATGGCTAGTGGTGACGTTGGACAGGAAATGAGGCTCGCAATGGAAACCGAGTGACGAAAGGACTCTCAAAGCAATGGGTTAGAAATTGCGAGAGTCGGGCTTTGATTTTTGGGAACGCCCGAATATCCCAAAAGTATTTCGGATGTGGATTCGGTAGATCGAACGGTGGAGATGAACCACTGTCGCTAAATTGGCCGGTTAGTGCCGAGTTTGGCCTGTGGGCCTAATAGTACCTTGAGTTGAGGTGGACGAGTCGTGCCCGTGTGGCAGGTGTGCATAGGCTAAGTTGCTTGATGTTAGGCTTCGTGTGAGACGTTGTAGAGGCATAAAGCGCTCGAGTATAGATGCTCGTAGAGTGCGGTTTCGATTCAGCCGGTCGAGTGAATTGGCAGTAGTACTTCAGCAGGGCTAAGTGTGAAGCGGGCCATGGATCACTCGTGAGGGCTGGTGGCTCGCACTAGGTGCCTAAGAGCCGATAGAGTGTGTAGCTCTGTAGAGCATGTCGTGTAGGATGACGTTTGCGGGTAGTGCTTGTGGACTGTGGAGCCTGGACCCATTGGGCAGGCGCAGTCAACTGTAAGAGACAGCGGCCCGATACCTATAGGTAGGGTGGAGATTGTTGGTCAGGACGGTAGTCCGAGCTTAGACCCGAGTATGTGGGACGCCACGTGATAGATCATGAGATTGATGATGCACCGAGTGTGTAGTGACCCAACCCAAGGATTAGATGTGGATTGGGATCTTGATAGCTCCTGGTTGGAGTGTGTGCGAGTTCTCCAATGAGAATGTCGCCCAATGATGATTGGGTCTACGCTTGCGAGCGAGAGACGCTAGGCGTCGTTGAGACGAGTTTAGTCGGTAGGTCTACGTAGGGTGGGTGACTGTTGTCCACTCGTAGAGACTGATGGTCGGTGCGACCGATGACTCCGTGAATGAGCTTAGGCTCGAATCGCGAACGAAGGGTTCGTGCAAATTCACCGCCGGAGTAGAGTGGCGTTGATCGTCGCTTATGGTATTAAAGAATAAAGAGAAACTGAAGTGCTCTTATAAGGCCTCGAGTTAATGAAAGCCACGGGAGAATCGGAGTTTGTACGCTCAAGTTAGTGGAAACAAGTGGATGATGCTCTCAGGGGAGTTGAGGTTGAGACGTGCCGAAGTGTGCCATCTCGTGATAGGGCAAAGATTCGATTGAGATTGAAGCACTCGCGATTGGCCGAAGCACCGATGATATGGTTGATATGCAATGCTGGTGGTCGAAATCGGAGTGGAAAGGTATGATGGTACCCTCAACAACTCGGTAGGCCGAGTTGATGTGGTTTGAATTTCGCGGCCGAAATTTTTTTAAGGTGGGGAGAATGTAACCCCAAGGTTTCGGAAGAAATTATCGAACTTTAGCCAAATCGACTAAAATATGCGAAGTAGATGGATGGACAAGTCCCAATTATCATTCGAACACTGTTGGAAGGGTTAAAAGTAAGCTCTAAAAGAGTTGAAAGGGTTTTGGCATCGAACGGCGCGAAAGAGAGTGGAAACGAAGTCAAAAATGACATTCTGCATGTCTTGTACCGGTACAAGCCCAATGGTTGTACCGGTACAACCAGCGAAGTTCAAGGCTTGGAGCTGCCAGGCCTTGTACCGATACAAGGGGTCTTGTACCGGTACAAGCCCTGCGTAACCGAGAGAACCAGCTCTCGGGTTGGTGCTGTCTGCCAGGTCTTGTACCGGTATAAGGTCCCGTGTACCGGTACAAGGAGGTCGAAACAGCGGGATGAGTTGCAGATTTTGGCAAAATAGAGAGAGTATTCCCTCTCTCTCTCCGACTCCCACAGCCCCCTCTCTCTCTCTCTGTTCGTGCAAACCGGAGAAGAGAAAGAAGAAGAAAGAGAAGAGGAAAAGAAAAAGAGAAGAAGAAAAAGAGAAGGAAAATGAGAAGATGGTGAGGACCAAGTAGAAGATCCTCTCCCTCGTCTTCATCTTCATCTTCTTCCTCATTTGGAGCTCTAGGAGGGGTAAGCTTCCAAGCCCTCTCATGGTAGATTTTTGTAGAATGGGTTTTGAACCCTAGATCTTTGATTTTGATCTACCTACAAGCTTTAGAACTTCGTAGAGGCCAAGAACACCATAAAAATCCATGGTTTTCTCATGAGGCTCTAATGGTGGATTTCTAGGGTTTGCTTTAAACA
>NC_033628.1:5878230-5879715 GCF_001540865.1 Ananas comosus
ATATAGAACCTAGAGTATTGGAACCTAGGTTGATGAGTATAGTGGTATAGCCACTAGGATGAGCTAGGTCGACAGTATAGGGTTGGTTATGGACCCTCGACCTGTGGTAAAGTGGATTCCGGAATCCCAGGACTTATGATGTCCTTGGTACAGGCTAGGGCGTTCGTGCGACGACTTCGCCACCGAGCTTGGTACCGTGGGTAGATTGGGGGCGATCATGTGGAGATCACCGCCCGGGGCTTGAACCATTGTCGTGGCGTTTGTGCAACGATTTCGCCGCCGGATGGTTAAGCCATTTGACGATCAGACCGCCAGAGTAGACTGAATCCATGCTGGGTAAGTACGATGCGGGTGCCTCCAGGTGACTGAGTCTGACATATACTTTAGGTTTATCTCCTGCCGCCGTCGCGGCCGCCGCCGCTGCCGCTTGCCGCTCCACTACTTCCTGGAGCTGCTCGAACCGAGCCTCCTGGCGCTACATCGCGCCCAACATTGCAGCGACCTGCTCCCGCAGCTCCTGCACTTCCTCCGATCTTGGCTGCTTGGGCTCCGCAGTAGGCGGTACCGGAGCAGACCTACGCGCATAACGCCTTGGGGACATTTGCTCCTGAAAAGCAACAACTCAGTTAGTTATCTCAATCTGATAACTTCGCAACGTTCGCGAAATTAAGCGACTCGACAACGAAATCGGGCGGAAGCTCACAAGTGCTCCAGTTCTGGACTCTTAGCGTCGCGTCGTCGGCCGCCGACGCAACCACTACGAGCCGAGAAACTAGTATCACTTGGATCCGTCTCTATTCACGGCCAGAGACATGACATTAACTTCGACCCAATCGATCAACTTCCGCCGCCGCCATAGGTTCACGTTTACTCACGTCCCTACAACCTTCGGGTTTACCAACCTAGGGTCTCCTAGGTCATCCTAGACTTCTCTACTTACTTGCTCTGGTGCTCTGATACCACTTTACCTGTCACGCCCCGCGACCGCTACCAATTTGGCTCGGCCCGGGCGCGTCGAACAGGCGCCGGGCGGACAGGACCTCCCCTGTCCGTCCAAGGCTAACCAACGGATCATGTATAAGAATTTATCCAGGAATCAATTCATAAATACACGATCAAAAGCACCACCAGTGCAACAAGACGAGAGCAAGATACAAATATAAAACATATACAAGTACATAAGAGAGAAGAGGCTATCTATTACATTCATTTGACTTAATACATTCAATTACATCTTTTACATTCTTCTAAAATATAAATACAATCACTCCACCTCACCCTATACAACACCTACTCTCAAATACCAAAAGGGGTGATAGCTAATACAAAAGGGAGGTAGCTAATGCGACTAAAGCGCCGGGCCCTTACCGCGATCCTCCGGCGGAGTGCGGCGGCCCGAACCCATGCGGAACATAAGGAAGTAGGTTCTCACACCCATTTTTACCAAGGTTCCGAGTTCGGGTGTCCCGGTGAGCGCAGAGATCG
>NC_033628.1:5879815-5900373 GCF_001540865.1 Ananas comosus
TAGACGCCTTATATGTGTAGACATATGGCGGGTCTGGGCACGCTACCGGGAGGGCCTCCGCCGGTCCCGGGGCGTGACAATTTATCTTTTAACGTTCAATTAAAAGTCACTAATTTGTATATTTTATTTTGCAGATGGACGTTCAAGAGGATCCCGGGTTAGTTGATCTATTAGTTCTATTATACCAGGATAGGCATCGGTCGAGCTATGTGCGATCAAAGGTATGTTAAGTTATGCATTTACAAAAAAGTTTGTTTAGAGTAATACTTAAAAGGGAAATTTACTAAAAAGTGAATAAACTTTACAGGGGTACGCGCCAGTTCAGTTTACGGAGCATGGCCGTAAACTGAATACATGGACGGTCGAGCATCTGGGAGTAATAGAGCACTTACGACGTGCTAGCTTTTTCTACGTCTACCGCCTCAGACAAGTACAGCTAGATCAGGCTCTGTTAAGGGCGTTGATAGAGCGATGGAGGCGCGAGATGCAGACATTCCACCAACGTCATGGAGAGATGACGGTTACGCCATGTGACGTGGCCATTATAGCTGGACTACGAGTGGATGGGGAGCCTGTTACAGGATGTGTTTTATTTGATTTGTTGCATACATGTGAGCTCCTTCTTGGGATACAGTCAGACGATGTTGTCGCAGGCCAGATCCGCTTGGAGTGGTTGTTTCAGCATTTCCGGCATATTCCTTTGGATGCTCCGGTGGCCGTGGTTGCAGTATTTGCACGAGCATACATTTTATTTCAAATTGGATGCAGTTTGTTTCCTAACCCCACTGGATATCGTGTTCACCTCAAGTGGCTACCGCTACTTGAGGATTTTGACTTCTGCGGAGGCCTAGCTTGGGGCGCAGCTACCTTAGCCCATCTCTATTGGGCATTAGGGAATGCCTCTATGAAAGGAAAGGCCGAGTGTTGTGCTTTTGGTACTCTACTACAGGTTAAATCAATATAACTTAGTTTTTTTTAGTAATAACTTGTAGTTTGCAAATTGGTTTCTTTTACTAATTTTATAGTTCACTTTTTTGTTTTTCGATATGGGCATGGGACCATATATATATTGGACGTCCCGATCAAGTTGGAGCTCCACCAGATCTGCATGATTGTCCATTGGGTTGTCGGTATGTTATGTATTTAAAATATAATATAATAAAATAATAAATTTTGATAAATAATTTAATATACTATTAATCACTTCTGCAGGTGGAACATGGGATTGCGATTTCGTGGAAATGTCAGGGCGACCGATATTGAGTTTTATCGCGATGAGCTAGATCAGCAAAGAGAGTCACAAGTACGTATAGATTTCATAAATTAAATACATGTGTCGCGCCCCGCGACCACCCGCCAATTTGGCCGGGTTGCGGCGCCGCCGACAGACCGCCGGACGGACAGAGTCTCCCCTGTACATCCAAGGCGTCGCAATCAAAACAATACGAGAGGTTCCAACCAGGAACAGTATTCACTCACAGATTGCATAAGGAAGTATCAAAAACATAAACTACTAAGTTATTACAGCATTCAACTTAGATGCATTTTTCAACATAATTTTTCTTTTACAATCAACCTCCAAATACAATCATAATCAGCACATCGTTTACTTATTACAATTGATACATCTTGATAAAAGTTTGTCTTTAAACCTCCCAAGCTAGACTACCAACTCGGGTACTGCTATCTCAGTCTCTGGGTAGGACGCTATCTGCAGATCTTACGCCATTGCCTTCGCCGCTCGCGCGCACGACGTTTGTCCTGTACCCCAAACACAAAACACGGGGTGGAGACTATGTCCATAGCCTCAGGGTTTAGCACCCAATGAGAACAAGCTCAGCCAACAGCGTCTAACGAGGCACTGCAACATGTTAGTTCAACATATACAACAGATATATATTCATTGAATACATGTCATGCCTCACGAAATGCAATATGCAATACCTGTAATCATGCAAGTAGGTTATACTTAACGTATATCTTTCTAACATTCTTACTCTTTGCATTAATGCCACTTTAGCTATTAGCTATTCCTTCTTTAGCTATTATTATTTTTGGCCATTCTTTGTTCTTTACTCTTAACATCTTGAACCATACTATATCTTAGCCTTTGCAATATCTACTCTAAGGTCATACTTAGTCAACAAAGCACCCGACTCGGATCTTGAGTCAATCAATCGCGGATAGTCCGCGCACTGTCTAGCTCGAGGTGAAGGAACTCTCACATGCACCTCAGCTGGCAACAGCTCACCGTACTCCTGTCCTAGCCGTCTGGCGGCGAACGAATCGCACCTCACCCAACAACGGCCTAGGTCCATGACTTAGCCACCCGGCGGCGAAATCGTCGCACACACGCCACGACAGTGGTTCAGTCAACAGGCGGTAGGATCCACAAACTGGCTAACCATCCGGCGGCGAAATCGTCGCACACACGCCACGACAATGGTTCTCTAGCCCCTGGACGGCGAAATCGTCGCACACACCCCACACCACTCACGGTGTATCATCAAGCTTTGGGATTCCGAAATCCATATCACATTTACTAAGGGTTGGTCTCAACCCTATGGAACTGACCTCTCTAGGTCTAAGCCTTTACTCAACCTAAATTAACCCATTAGGTTTATTGCTTTCACATTCTTAACCTAGGTTTATTACACTAGGATCATTATTCTTTCCAACCTAGGTTCACTTGACTCCAGGTTACGCACCTTTCATTTCACGACCTATGTTCTTTACATTAGGTTTAACATCATTCTTATTTAACCTATGTTCACCGACACTAGGTTCAATATCACATTTGTTTAACCTATGTCCCCGACACTAGGTTCAATGCCACTCAATCTATAGGTTTATTCATGTCCACCTATATATATTCCTTACTTAGCATTCTCAACATGTACTTACATGTACTGTTTCGTATCATGCTTATCAACTATACTTTAGCATAGCATCATTTACTTTAATCATTCTAGGGTTATCAACCTAGTTTTCATGCACATTTAATCTCACAATGTCAACATGCATTCTATCCATTATGCTCACATACATTTATGTAATTATGTAGCATTATATAACTTGTTCATCATGCATTCTATATATCATCTTAACTTATGTCATCAATATGCGTTTCATTCTATGCATTATGCTTACATGAAATCACATAATTATCTAGCGTTATTCAACTTGCTCATAATGCATTCTATTTAGCATTTACATCACACTATCAACATGCATTATTTAGCTACATGCATCATTTACATGCTTTATTTACATTTATATGCATCAACATGGATTCTTAATTTCTTAGACATAAAGGCGACCTAGTCGCTTCGGTAAACCAACCCACCTTAACTCGCGCTCTGATTGCTTGTAGTCACTTGCAATCGGCCCCCCGCGGCAACCGTTGCCCGGTTTGGCCCGAACTCTTGCGCGACTTAGCGAACGACCTCCGAACCGCGATCCGTCTTTTCTGGAGTTTATTCCTTGACTCCAAGGTGCTCCGATTCCGATCTCATGATTTTTAGGCCTTTATTCCGCGTGCTGCGACCATCTGTACCAAAACTGACCGTTTCATCAATAACTTCGCGTACGCTCGTCGGATTGCCGAACCGAGCGTTTCAACGCGTTCGTTAGTTCCCCAATTAGGTTTCTACAATGCCAATTTGCCTTAGAAACACCCGGAGGCAAAAGCCCCAATTTCGGTGACCTAACAATGTCATAATCAAATTTTTTGGGATTGATCTCATAGCTAGCATAATTAAGCTTAGAACCACCCAAGAAGCTCTCTAATCCCATTTCCAAACCATTTGAACCATTTCTAGGGCATTTGGAACAAACCCTAGAAATCCACCATTAGAGCACTACGAAGAAACCATGGATTTCATATATTCTTCAGCTACTATGAAGCTCTAAAGCTTGTAAGGAGATCAAAACCAAAAATCTAGGGTTTAAAACTCAAACCCTAACCCTAAGCTCACAAGAAATCACCAAGGAGTTCAAGGCTTACCTCTCTAAGCTTGCTCTCTTGCACAAGGAGAAGATGGAGAGGAGGAGGGAGACCTTCTTCTCCTTCTTCTCTTTTCCTTTTTCTCTCTTTTCTTCTTTCCTTTCTTCTCTTCTTTTCTTTTCCTTTCTCTTTGCTGCCCACGGTTGAGAGGGAGAGAGAGAGAGACACGAGAGAGGGAGAGAGAGAGAGAGTTTGGGGTTATAACATATTGTAACAATTGCCAACAGACCCCCCAAACATTCATATTTGCAACAGATCAATTCTGTGCTGTTCGGGCTCCTTGTACCGGTACACGGTTTCTTGTACCGGTACAAGGCCTGGCAGACAGCCCAACCCGAGGGCTGGTTCTCTCGGTTACGCAGGGCTTGTACCGGTACAAGGCCTGGCAGCTCCAAGCCAAATGCTTCGCTGGTTGTACCGGTACAACCATTGGGCTTGTACCGGTACAAGACATCCAGAAAGTCATTTTTGACTTCGATTCCGCTCTATTTCGCGTCGTTCGATGCCAAAATCCTTCCAACTCATTTAGAGCTTACTTTTAACCCTTTCGACAGTGTTGGAACGTTAATGAATCGCGTCCAACCAATCCCTTCGAGTACTTTAGTCAATTTGGCTAAAGTCCACAATATTTCACCGAGATCTCGAGGGTTACAACATGCATATACATTATAAAATCTTACATTCATTTTTTTTAATACACTTATACAGGTTACATCGATGCCCTATACGGAGGATGTTTTGATCGGTCTTCCTGCATTTTGTCTTGAGGGCTCAACAATCTGGCGTTCGAAAACTAGTTTGATATGCTATCATATTGTCGAGCTACATTTGCCTGATAGAGTTCTGCGTCATTTTGGATTGCTGCAGCATATACCAGATCCCGTAGAAGCTATACAGAGGATCACATCACAGGGTAGATCAGGCGAGAACTGGGCAGCATTTCATGCTCCATATATTCAGCGTTGGGCAGATCGTCTTGGGCATATTGCGGAGCAGAGTCCTTTCGTCGATCCAGATCCGATACGAGCTATCTCTGTGTACATGCAGTGGTATTAGGGGATCACACGGATCGAGGTGGATTTCTCGTCCTGTACAGCGACCTCCACTTACTTTTCTGCCGCGTGGGAATGTCGAGCAACGAATGGTAAGATTATTTTATTTTATAGTTTATTTTAATATAAGGAGATTCATTATATATAATCATGTATGTTTATACAGGTGTATGTTATCCGGCATGCTGTTAGCGGTATCGGTCATTTCATGGATGATCCTCCGGAGCCCACTAGAATGATGGATGCTCTAGCACATGTAAGGTAGGATCTCGAGACTGTGTTAGAGAGCCTTTCGACATTACCAGTGACAGGGCATTCGGATGTTTCTTCTCTAACTTTTGGTGCTCATGGTGATATTCCCTCCACCTCTACACCTGCATATGATTTCGGTGATATTCCCTCCACGTCCACGCCTACATATGGTTTCGATGATATTCCCTCCACCTCGATGCCTGCGTATGATTTTCCATCGACATCTATCCCAATTCATCCATCTGATGTCCCTTCGACTTCTGATGTCCCTTCGACATCGGAAGTGCAGTTTGATATTCTGTTGGTGTCCATCCCTCCATTTGAGATTCCATCTATGTCAGAGGTATTATATTTTGATATTCCATTCACGTCTATCCATCTTTCTAACATTCCATCCACGTTGCAGGTTCGTCGCAATGATGTTGTATATCAACGTAGGCGACGACGACGGGATCATATTGAGACGCAGGAAGGGATACTACCATCAGCTGTTGAGCAAGGGATGGAGCAGATTGTCGAGGGCATCGGCATCGAGCTTATTGATGAGATGAATGTCATTGAGCACGTGCAGCCTGGGTTGGAGCATGACATACATATTCGAGGACGAAGTCGAGGACGCGGTCGTGGACGCGGATGTGGACGTGGCAGGGGACGAGGGCGAGAGCATAGGAGGGGGATGGAGGGGACTTGATGTTTTTTTATCATTTTTGAGATTATTATGTAAATTTGATATTCAGATCTTTCTATATTGATTTTTGTAGTATTATCTAAATTTATCCATATTGAAATGTGTTAATATTGGTATAGCTCATTTTATCTGCTTAAAGTGTGGTTGAAGTTGGTATAGATGATTTTATGTAATTATTTCTGTAATTAAAATGCTTGAAAATATTGCTTTTTTGTATAATGTGAGAATTTTGCATAGTTGCTGTTGGTTTGTTGCTGTACAGCTTGAATGCGGTGAACCATTCACCGCATTTAAATGCGGTGAACCATTCACCACCTTTATAAGCGGTGAACCATTCACCGCACTTATAAGCGGTGAATAGTTCACCACTTTTAATGAAAAATTTGGCAAAGCTGGGTACACCATAAAGGCGGTGAATGGTTCACCGCCTTCATAGGATTTTTAAATCCTCATGAAAGCGGTGAACCATTTACCGCTTTTATATGAATGCGGTAAATGGTTCACCGCTTTTAAAGTATCACGCCACATCACCGCCTACGTGGTAGTTTTGAGCCTATTTTTACAAATTCAAATTTCAGAGGCCTATTTTTAAAATAAAAGTGTTGAAGGAGATTAGTTGGGTAAAAACTATTCTATTTATATGCTCTAACACATTTATGATGCCAACATGCACATACTCTCTAGCAATATCTCATCCTGCTCACATGCATATATTTTCATCCAAGGTAGCTATTACATAGTATCTCATACATTCACCCTAAGCATTCATCTATGCAATCAACTACCATTACACATATATATGCATCAACAAGTATTCATTACCCTTAGACATAACGGCGATCTAGTCGCTTCGGTGAGCACAGCCCACCTCAATTCGCACTCCGATTGCTTGTAGTCACTTGTAATCGGCCTCCCGCGGCACCCGTGACCCAATTCGGCCCGAACTCTCACGCGACCACCCGAACGGTCACCAATCCACAATCTGAAAATTAAAGGTCTATAACTTGATGCCACGATGCTCCGGATCCATTTTCATGATTTTTGGACGCCACCTTGGCCCTCCAGGCAGAAACGAAGCCGAAATATCCGTTTCTTCAATATCTTCGTATAGGCTCGACGAATCGCCGAACCGACTTCGCCAACGCGTTCGTATACCTAGCAATTAGGTTTACGTAGGGTTAATTTAGATCAAACCCAAACATTTTACAAAAACTCCATTTTTGAACCCTAACATGCTACTATTGCAATAAACCTCCAAATTGATTCATGATTCAAGCAAATAGCATGTTGTTATCACCTAGGGAGTCCTCTAAACCCATTCCTAGAGCATACAAATAAAGCTCTAAAGATCTACCATTAGGGTTCATGAAGTTTACCTCAAGAGCTCACTCCAACACAAGGAAGAAGACGAAGAAGATGAAGCTCCACCTTCTTTGCTTCTATCTTCACTAAATCCTTCAAATTTTGGGAGAGATTTAGAGAGAGAAAGGGAGGTTCTCTCTCTCTCTCTCCTTGCGTGTGAGGGTGTGGTGTGGGTGTTGCTCGGTTGAAAGAGAAAGGAGAAAAACTCCTTTTGTTGCACAATAGGCCCCTCAACAATACACTATTTACATTCAGTTTCGCAGCTCAGGTACAGATATTTTTCACCTGCCTTTCCGAAAGTCCGTTTGAGCTCAAATTTGGCAGTCATACTCGGTCTTACTTAACTTAACGAAAGAAATTTTAATCTTTCAGTTTTGACTCTTTTTGGTCACTGAAAGCCCTACCGAACTGTAATATCTAGCAGATAGCAGTCGGATTTTATTTTTTATTTTTCGGGTGTCAGAATGACATGAAACTTTAAATTTAGGTTCATAAAAATAATTCTGATATATTTTCCAGTTTTCATAATTTTCTGACACTGCATTTTCTGCTAAAATATCAGCCCCGTCTCTCACAGAAAATTCTAAATCTTCTGTTTTCATTCCGATTTCAGCACAGGTCATTTCAGACTTACATTTTACTTTTATCAGTCCAATAAAAAATAGTATCTCATACTATTTTTATTTATTTTTTACTTTTATATCAAAATCCGGTATGTTACACTCAGCCTATATATATGCGTAGAGAGCTTCTGAGAGCAGGATTCTTCTTCTTTTCCTTTCTCTCTCTAGCTGGGGTACGCCATTCATTGGGTATGTGCGGATCGAGCTTGTCCGGATTCGACGTTTCTCTGGAGGACCGTTTGTGCGCGTGGGTGCCTCGGTTGAGCCGTTGGAGGTCGAGCGAGCACGCGGGTGGAATCCTATCGACTTCTTGTTGACGTTGGACGAGCGTTTGAGGTGGGTTAGAAATCATCAGATTTCCTTCTAAGTCATAGCTTTACCAGCATGTATTCTTGGCTTTATTCATCATGGTTAGTGGCTCAAATTCGTGGATTTGCATGTTTTTTGACATCCGAATTTTGGAGCATTAACTAGTGATTTTAGATGATGTATACACGTTGAACTGGGATTTGACTTAGGAGAAAACTCGTTAAACCTACACCGTTATTTTCTGAAAGTTACCAGATTTAGCTTCGAGAGCTTTGGTTTTCTTGTATCCCCGCTGTTAGTGCATATTGAATACTCAGATTAGTGTAGGGTGAGTTTACGCCCGTGCTGGGGGGCCGAGCTCGTTTTATAGTAGTGTGTAGACTATTTTGTTCTATCGGGTGCAGCCGTCGTGGTTAACGGTGGACCCAGATTTGAATCAGATTGTGCCGAGGGCACCTAAGCTTTGGTTGGTAGACCAGTTAAACCCATTTGCATTGACTACAGCCTGTGAGAGTCTGATTGAGCTCGGTAGAGACATGCTTGCATACTCGGTTGGGTCATGCCCATGAGCGCCTCTTCGGAGTGAGGCTTTGACTTGCCTTGATGTCGCAGCCATCCTATTTTGGACCGTTTACTTGGACCGGCCATTCCCGTGGGTGATGTACAGTGTTGCTTGGTTACAGGTAGGGTGGGTTCGTTTGGGCAGCCCTAGTGAGATTTGGTCAGAGTGATGCATGTTTATATCTACAGATAGTTTGTGTTTGGTTAGCGATAGTATAGAGACATGTAGCTATAGAGTTCTTTCCAGCTTTCCTTCCTATCCGGTGTATATCATTTCTGTAGACTTGGTGGGTAGGCCGTTGAGGTTCGTGACGGTACCCACTGAGGACTACCATGTTTTGCAGTAGTTCTCACATCCTATGGTTGACACCTTTTTGCAAAGCCTTCGTCTGCGGCTGTTGCTGTTGTGGATTCAAACCGAGGCAAGGGAGTCGCGAGCTAGAGTCGTCCTTTTCCTGGTCGTTTGCTAGAGGAGCACCTGTCAGAGGTATTTTTTGGGTTTTATGTACATACTGTTTTGTCCTTGTTGTACTCGCTGGAGCGAGGAGGTATTGTAGACTAGTGTATGTACAGTGAACCCATTTTGTTTTATATATATATGTTTTTGTTCTAGCAGCTCTATACACTTGATTGTAGCTTTGTCATGCTTATAGGTACAGCAATCGCTTCGTATACACGGGAATTTCTATATATACGACGGGTTTGTTGGCATACTCGGGGAAACGTGGTAATCTGGGGCGTGACACGAACCCTCTCTTAACCCGTGCGGGCGTGGGTTACTCAGTTGCCGTCGCCGCCGCCTCCCATCACCGGCCAACGCGAGCCCCGGCCTCCACCCCCCAGCCGCACCTACCTGCCGTCGGTACGCCCGCTGCCGGGCCACCGCTGGCTTTGCCCTAGCTCTCTCTGGCCGATAAGCTTTTATTAAGCTATTTGTGCACTGTTTTGGGTTGTCTCCACTATTTTGATGACACGGGGCTGTTCCGATCCCTCCGAAGGTGAGCACGGTGATTGTCGGTCAGTGCTGATCATAGTGCTCACCTTATTTGGGGTCAATGAGCCTCAGATTGGTGAATTAGACGTGTTTTAGTTTCAGCGCGTAGGGTTCGTTGAACTTCGAGTCACTCCCGCGCCTCTCACAGTGAGTTGCTGTGCTCCGAATGGTGAGCACGGCCTTCGGCATGTTGAGATATGTCAGCCTATGTCTCGGCCGACCCCGTAAGCCCTCGGTTCGATGTAACGACCCATAAAACCCGGTAAATCACATAAAATAATGTGATTTTATGGAATAGAAAGGGCTTTGTGCAATCGTGCACTCCATGGGTGTTGTGGGCAGTACATGTGGGCTGCGGGTGACCTCTGGACTGATTGTCAACGGTCTGATGCCCTTCGCAAAAATCAAATACCGATTTTCGGTACGATTTTCGGTGAAATTCGCTAGCGAAACGCAGTTTCGGTTCAGATTTCATCCGACAGTGTTAGAATACCCTGAGTTTTGTTGCTGAGCCTTGTTGGCTGGTCACCATAGCCATCTCGAGAGTTTGGAGATGACGAGTGAGCGACGGTGGGTTCCGTTGTCGAAATTGACATTTCCGGGAATCCGGATCCGAACGATTATCCGACGATAATTGTTCTGATGTGTGTCCTTGTGTTTGCTGCCAAGACATACAAAACGATGTGTTTTGTGGCAGTGGGTGACTCATGGCATGAGTCGGTAAGTCTCGGGACACTTCGTGGTTTCCGGCGGAGTCCCGGTGCGATTTTCGAGATTCCCGGCGAGTTACGGTAAGCCGTTTTGGTAAACCAATCCTCGTGGGATTATTTTTGGGGTTGTGAATTTAGTGTTCCTTGTATGTGGGTTAGATACTAACCCGATGGACCCTCCGTAGGTCTGGTTGACGATCTTCCACAATCGGGAGACAGGCGCGTTATTCATGCAGGTGGGTACTTTGACCCAGAGTCTGTCTAGTGGTGCACGCTCGGTGATATTCTCTCTATCTTATCTCTCGTATTGCAGTTGTTTACCATTGTTGAGCCTGACACCATGTGAATCTTTATGTATTGCTCTACTTAGTTTTTTCTATACTTGTTTTTATCGGAGTAGAGCGGACATTGTTTGCACCTCGTCCATTGTGACACCTTTGTAACCTAGTCGGTCGGTTGCATGACTCCTGTCGTTTGATGGTTTATGAGGTCGGTATACCCTGAGGGGTAGGATTGTCGACTAGTTGCCGATAGATGATTATAGATTATACTGATCCATGATTTGACATTAATATGACCTAGTCGGTCGGCTTCGTGACTCTTGTTGCTTGATGACCTATGAGGTTGGTGTACCCTAAGGCTTCGTTTGGTTTGGGTATAAGCAAGAACTAGTTATACCGGGGATAGGTACAAGTATGGATTTTCGTAGGAACAAGGGTATTTTTTTATTTGGATGAAATTGTGAGTATAAGCTGAAACTAGAAAAATTGTGTTTGGATGGTTTTTGGAAATAAGACATATAGTTGGTAGTTATAAATAGAAAATAATAATATTATCCCTATAATTGAATTTTAAACTTATAATTTTAAATTTTAAATTTTAACTTTTAAATTTTAAAATTAGAAATTAAAATTTTAAATTTTAATATTCAAAATTTTAATTTTGAATATCAAATTTATAATTTTAGACTAAATTTAAATTTCAAAGATATAAAATAACAAATTTAAAAACTAAAAATATCAAATTTAAAATTTAAAAATTTAAAATATCAGATTTAAAATTTAAACTTTAATAAAATTTAAAATTTTAATTTATTAATTATAATTATAAAATTATAAATTTGAAAAATTTATATTTATATTTAAAATAAAAATCTCTCTCTCTCTCTCTCTCTCTCTCTCTCTCTCTCAAGTGGGTTGGAACAAGCTTGTTCAATGTTCCCACCCAAAACGGGTTGTACCTGGTACAACCCGGTATGGTGGGAACACTTGTTCCCACCATCCCAAATTTG
Organism: Ananas comosus; assembly: GCF_001540865.1. Lineage (NCBI taxonomy): Eukaryota > Viridiplantae > Streptophyta > Magnoliopsida > Poales > Bromeliaceae > Ananas > Ananas comosus. The sequence continues at coordinate 5,891,664 of NC_033628.1, forward strand.
TGTTTGGGTATAAAGGGGGGTATATCCCCCTTATCTCCCTCTTTATACCCATACCAAACGGGGTATAAGGGGTAGGATTGTCGGCTAGTGGCTGACGGCTAATTCTGGATTATACTGATGCATGACGTGGCATTCTTGTGACCTATTGGTCGGTTCTAATGCATATATTTTAGTTGACATTGATTGGTCGGTACTTGCATACCTTTGGGAGGATGTTGAGTTGTTCCATCCTAGTTGACCTGAGTGGTCGGTACTTGTGTTCTTTATGGTTCGATGACCTATTGGTCCGTGTGCCCCGAGGGGCGATGATTGTCGGCTATTAGCCGACGGTTGGCTTTTGATCATATTCGCATCGATCGCCACAGCTCGAGAGCATTTCATGTACATCAGTAGGCTGATCCCCTGTAGAAGGGTATTCTTTTTCGGAAAAGTGGTTGTACATCCGACCCGTGAGCCCAGCAGTGTTCTCGTTGTGCTAGGGTTACATGCCAGGAGCGAGCAGGTAGTGGCTTTTGCCTGAGGTCCTTAGACCGATATGGCGGTTTAGATTGGGTATATTTGGACTATTCGTCCGGTTGATGCATATGGCTATAGTAGCGGTTGTTGCATGTATACATACAGTTCTTTTCTTTACACTTTTCTTACTACTGTAGGCCTTTCTTTACCTTACTTTACCTATACTTGGTTATCTCTTCCTTTTGCCAGTGAGTACTCCTCGCCTTCGTTGGCTTGCGATACCCACTGGGAGGGGAGATATGTGTACATGTTCTCACCCCCAACCATTTCTTAGGTGACATTGCTGGTCTGAGTCGGGACGAGACGTGAGGCGCGTTCTTAGTGGTCGATGGAGTTTCCGACCCGGTGATATTGGTTTAGTTTCTTACCTTATCTCCTTAGAGTAAATGACTTGGACATCTATGGTTTAGTTGGTTTTACTTCAGTTGGATATAAATGGTTTTATGAAGTTAAATAATGTTGTTTTAATTATTATCATATGAGTTGTGAAAATGGCTTTCTACCCCTTGTGGTAGCATTTTAAAGAAAAGGTTTTCGTGTAGAAAACAGTTTTAAAAAAGATTCTCTACTTTATTCATGATACTAGTATTTCAAAATGAATTTCCGAGTGGAAAACTTTTTAAACTAATAGATGTGGGTTTATTAATAAAACATTGTAATCTTATGATATTGTGATGTGGTGAATGTATATGGTTTGTATATGTAAGTAGTTGTATCTTGTACTTGTGCGACGTCATGCAAATACAGGGGAGACTCTGTCCGCGTGAACAACAGGTTTTCTGTATTTGTGGCGGGTCTAGCATCCCCTGGGGTCAAGGATTTTTTTTAAAAAAAAAAATTGGACATTTCCGCATCAATTCTTAAACTTCAAAGGGATCCCAGGGTGTGACATAGTGGTCCATGGTTAGAATGATAGTGGTCCCCTAGGGTTGAGTAGATGGTTGGTTGAATAGTATGATCTAATGGATGGAAATGGTCATAGCGGTAGATCTAACGGCCAAAAACTTTAGTACAAAGGGACCTATAATCATAAGAGTATAGCAGTCACACTCATATATATATATATATATATATATATATATATATATATATATATATATATATAGATAGAGCTAGGCTGGTATACTATCGGTAGCACGGAAGCCTCCGTGCTACCAAGTTGTTTTCAATGATGCCGCTTCCAAATCGACAATCGGCTTCGTTAGACTTGATCTACACTATTAAAAGTATTTGAAAACTAAGTTTCATAATTTTTCGGTATCATTTACCTATCAAACGAGTAGTCTAAAATGAACGGCCGAAAATAAAAATCTCATAAAAAATAATGATAGAAGACTTGAATTTAAGATCAGAGGTACTGATCTTACTCTAAATAGTAAAAAGAAATTTTTATAAAAATTTCATTTGATTTGAATTGTTTTACACCGTTAAATTTACAAATGCATCACATCTACCATTAAAATTGTCAATTTTGAGACCTTTTGATCACTAGCCAAATGATGTCGAAAAATTATGAAATTTAGTTTCCAAATATTTTTAATGGTCTAGATCAAGTTTGACGGAACCGATCGTCAATTTGGAAGCCACATCATTGAAAACAACTTGGTAGTACGGAGGTCTCTGTGCTACCGATAGTATACTAGCCTAACTCTATATATATATAGAGTGAGGCTACTATGCTATCGGAAGCACGGAGCCTTCCGTGCTTCCAGCTCGTTTTCGATGTTGTGACTTTCGAATCGTCGATCGGCTCCGTTAAACTTGATCTAGAGTATTTGGAGTACCTAGAAAATAAATTTTATTATTTTTCGATATCATTTGCCTAGTGATCGAATGGGCTCAAAATCAACAAATTTCAATGGCCGTAGTGAACCGTTTGCAAGTTTAACGGTGTAGAAATATCCAAATCACGTGAAATTTTGATAGAAAATTCTTTATACTATATAAAACAAGATCAATATCTTTGATTTAAAATTTTAATGTCATATTATTACATTTTGTAAGATTTTTATTTCCGTGATTTGAGCCCTTTGTGTCACTAGGCTCCAAATGATATCGTCAAATCATAAAATTTATTTCTGGTACTCCAACATACTCTAATCAAAGTTTAACGAGAGCCCCGCATCGATTCGATTCACAAGAGTCGCACACTCGAAAACGTATACCAGTATGCGGGAAGGCTCGTCGCTTCTCCTGGGTCACGCGCCATAGTAGCCTCACGCTCTCCGCACCTCCTCCTATCCACGCTATATATAGCTATATCATATCAGGTATATATATATGTATAGTTGCTATTATAAAGTCAGCGCTTGCTGTGCTCTCAGGAGCCGCGGAGGCCTCCGGTGCTCCTGAGCGTTTTCGTGATTGGAATTTCGAAATCGACATATCCGGCTCCCAGATCTCAAACTTGATCTAAGCGTATTTGAAGTTTTAGAAATAATTTTGCCGATTTTTTCTATTTCATTTACCTAGCAATCGAAGGGTTCAAAATCAATAATTTTTAACGGCGCCGCACGCAAACATAAATAATTTTATAAAAAGCTTGGTGTGAGATAGCATTAAACATTATGCGACAGAAATATTTGATCTTGATTGTAGATAGTATAAAGAGTTGTATCAAAAATTTCATCTAAATTCCTGCACACTACTTCTACACATATACCACTTCTTAAATTGAAAACGGCAGAATATCAACCCATGAAAATTATTCTTTGCTTTTCGCCGACCCACCCTTTGCTTTCGGTCATCACTAAAAGGCTTCTAAATGATATCAAAACTCCGCACAAATTATTTTCTAGGCAACTTCAAATACACTAGATCAAGTCTAACGGAGCGATCGTCGCTTATTCGAAAATTCATCATCGAAAACGACCTCTAGGAGCACGGAGCCTCCGTGCCTCCTCGAGACATAGGCCCAGTCCCAATATATCTATATATATATATATATATTATTATATAGAGAGGAGAGGAGGAGCCCGATGACGAGAGTTCTTCGCATCCAATAGGACGTGAAGATGACGGTAGAGTGGTCATTGGGAGAGAGAGAGAGAGAGTCCAGCTATGGTGCTTGTAAAAGTACCAATCACTTGGTGCTTGTAAGTTTTTTACCTTTAGATTTACTCCATGAATCATTTTCAACCATTAGATTATACTATTTAACCAACCACCTACTCAACCCTATGGGGCCCGCATCATCCTAACCGCATATCTCTTAATCCAATGGCTAAAAATCTATAAGTACCAATGTCTTGGTACTTTTAAAAACATAGGAGCTCAATTCTTATATATGAGTGTGACTGCTATACTCTTATGATTATAGGTTCCTTTGTACTCATAAGTTTTTGGCCGTTGGATAAAAAGATGTGTGGTTAGGATGATAATATTTACCGGTTATGATGATAGTGGTCCTCTAGAGTTGAGTAGGTGGTTTGTTGAATAGTGCGATCAAACGGGTAGAAATGCTCAAAGGGGTAGATCTAACGGCCGAAAACTTATGAGTACAAAAAAGTTTACACTTATAAGAGTATAAGAGCCTGACTCACACATACACACACATACACACACACAAACATATATATTGTAGGGCTACTGTGCTATTAGGAGCACAACAGCCTTTATGCTCCTAAGTTTTTAGTCATCCATCAATTTTGATGGGTGGTTAGGATGAGAGAGAAAAGAGAAATTGAGAAGAAACTCATAGAGAAGAGAAATTGAGATATCCAATTTCTTCCCTATTTATTTTCTCTCTTTTACCCTAACCACCCATCAAAATTGATGGATGGTTAGAAACTTATGAGCACAAGGGCTGCTGTGCTCCGAATAGCACAATAGCCCTACTCTCTCTCTCTCTCTCTCTCTCTCTCTCTCTCTCTCTCTATATATATATATATATATATATATATATATGCTAGGACTACTACACTCTTATGAGTACATAGCCCTTCGTACTAATAAGTTGTTTTCGATCGATGATGGGGCTTCCGAATCGACGCTCCACTCCGTTAAATATGATCTAAAGTATTTGAAACTTCTAAAAAATAAATTTCGTAATTTTTCGAAATCATAATAAAGTCAATCAAGTGGGCATAAAATGAATGGCCAAAATCGAACGACGTCCTAAAAATGAATGATTGGATCCTTAAATTTAAGATCGGAGGTATTGATTTTTATCTAGGTAGTGAATAGAATTTTCTGTCAAAAATTCAACCTATTCCGATTCTTTTACACCATTAAACTAGCAAGTATCCCATACCGGCCGTTAAAAATTGTCAATTTTGTGAGCTTTTGATCGTAAGGTAAATAATATCGAAAAATTATAAAATTTGATTTCTAGAAGTTTTAAATGTTCTAGATAATGTTTATCGGTATAGATTGTCGATTCGGAAGTTCTATCATCGAAAACGACTTATGAGTATGAGAGTGATCGTACTCATAAGAGTATAGTAGCCGGATTCTATATGTATATATATATATATATTCTTTGTAACAATTGCTAAGTAAACCTTATACATCTACCCTCTCGCCCACAAGTCCATAGCCCAGCATATTTTGCGCAGAAGCCCTCCCCACTGTAAATTTTACCCTTTTACACATGAAATGTCATGCCTTTTGCAAAAAAACCTTCCGATCGAATTTCTCTCTCTATCTTCAAATCAGTACCATTCTGCGCAGAACTCTTCGAATTTCGTGAAACTTGAATCCACGTGTTTCTATCTAAGTCTACTTTTATATGAGTCATTCTTGCCAAAATTCTAAAATTTCTCATATGAAATGATAAACCATTCGATCATTGTCCATTTTTCTTATTTTGAAAAAATTACAAGTTAACCTCTTTGGTTCACAGGTTCTTACCCAAAACTCGCCCACAGGTGTGTTTTGCTAAAAAAATTCTCTATGTAAAACACCACGCAATTTGATATATGAGATATTGTGCTTTTTGACTAAAAATTCTATCTTTACCTATACAGTATTCCTCTTAAATTTGCCATATGGCAACATGTCCTTCATTGTTAATTAAGTGTGGACTCTAATTAGAACCGGCTCAGATCCTCCACATATTTTCTTCTTTTTTTGCTTGAATCGGACTAGATTTTTCTTTCTTTGCTTGAATCGAACTGATTATTGTTAAGTGTGGGCTCTCCCGAACCGGCTCAAGTCTTCTACATGTTTTTCTCTTTCTTTGCTTGAAATGAACCTGATTTCTCTCTTTTTTTACTTGAATCGAACCGGGTCAACCTTTGTTTTTGGCTTGAGCTGAATCGGATCATACCTCTATATTGAGCCGAACTGTTCTTCTTCATCTTCCTTCAGTTTCCTTCATCGGTAAGATGAATTCCACACTTTATCATCGTTTCTTTCATTGCCATTTTCTCTTCCTTTGTCGTTGTTTTTTTTTTTTTTCTCCAATTATCTATCTGTCGCATCGTACGAGTTACTATACTAGTTTTCCATCAAAACTTCAGCTAAAGTAAAAACCAGTAACTTTTGCCAAAACTTCAAATAACCCAAACAACTTGGAGATTTGGTGAATTAGATGACTCCACTAGTTCATAACTTTAAGATTAACAAGTATATGAACTTCTCCAAGTGTCCAAAGTCTTGAAACACCAGCCAAAACCAAGGAGAACTCGAAGAGAGCTATGCTGCCATTGATGTTGCTGCTGTTCTAATACTGCTTACTGCAGCTTGTGTTCCTACGCAGGCGGTATGGCAGCAGGGAAAGAAGGGAAAGAAGAAGGAAATGGAGGCAGAGAGGAGGAAGGTAATGGAGGGAATGAGCGAGAAATTCTCAGCCACAAGCTACAGTCCAAACTCCCCAATTTGGTAGTTGGGCTGGGTTGAATGTGCTATTGACACAATTTAACCAAACCTACACTTGTGTCGAAAGTAAACTACTTTTTAGGTTTATTTGTGATGCTAATTTCGCGTCCAAGTCAAATCCTACTCGTCCCGACACCTTTCCGATGTGCCGATTAACTCATATATCGCAATCGTTTCAGAAAAAAAATACTATTTTAATATTTTTCCTGCACACTACAGGCGATCCCTTTTCTTTAGAAAATTATCGTTAAATACCAAGAGTTCTACATATGCGGTCCATTTAGGGCTCGAACTGGACTGGGTTTGGGTCTGGTCATACTGTGCCCAAGCTTGGCCGAAAAGAAATATTGGGCTTTGAGTTGGGCATATATTGTTTCGTCGTTTGGTTCGGATATAAGCAAAACTAGCTATTACAGGGATAGGTACAAGTATGGGGATAAGAAAAATAGCGTTTGGATGAAAATTGAATTGTTTCCGGAGATAAGAAAAATAACATTTGGATAGATAATATGGAATCAGAAAAATAGTGGGTAGTTATATATAGAAAATGGAGGTGTTGGTGAGGATAGTTATACTAGCTTATTTTAGGTAGCCGAGAACTACTATTCTCGAATAAAAATTTATGTTTGGGTATAAAGCGGGGATAAGGGGTTATCCCTCCCTTTTTCCCCGATCCAAACGCTAGGTATGTTTAGTTCAAAGGATAAAGGAGGAATAAGGGATTTATTCCTCTTATTCTTCCAAATGGTGTCAAAAGTTGTCAAGAAATACTATTCTCCTCTTAACGAGTTATTCTGGAATAATCCGTTAAGAGAGAGAATAATAGTTCCACCTATTGGGTGAAACAAGCTATTCTCTACCTTATTCTTCTACTAATTAAGTTATAAATAATTATAAATTATAATTAATTAATGCAATTAATTTTTTTAATAATTGGCTAATTAATTATTTAATTTATTAAATTAATAAATATTTAAATAATAATCTATTTATAATTTTTTATTATTTATCTAATTAAATAGTTAGCCATATATTCAATTGTTAACTAATATTTATATTATTTAAATAATTAGTATTTTAATTTATATAATTAATATATTAACTAAAAAATAAATGATTAAATAATTAATTACTATTGACATGTTGACTTATTTTTTATATTTATTTACTAATTAATGTCATCTTTGTCAGCTCTATAGTAATTTTAATTAATTTATAAAGTACTTTTGATTAATTTATTTGTTAACTTATTAAAATATTATTTGCTAATGCTTAGATGTTTAATATTTAGATAAAGGGAAAACTTCAAATAGCCCCCTTGTGGTTTCGCAGTTTCTCACTTTAGTATTCTGTGATTTAAAGTGTATCAAGTTAGTACCCTGTAGTTTCGCACTCTCTCACTTTAGCACCCTGTGATTTAAAGTGTATCAAGGTAGTACTCTGTGATTTTATTTTTGTATCAAGTTAGTATACCCTATGGTTTTATTTTACTCTTTTTATTATCCATTTCGGTGTATTTTTTTCGTTAAATCAATGACAGTGATAAAGTTAAAACTAAAGGGTACTAAAATGAATATTCGATAAACCTAGGTAGGGTACGTATCTGAAGTTTTGTTTGTATATAATTTAACGAAATATTAAACCACATGGTACTAAAGTGAGAAAATGTGAAACCATAGGGTACTAACTTAATACACTTTAAACCATAAGGTACTAAAGTGAGAAATTGCGAAACCACAGGGTACTAACTTGACACACTTTAAACCACATGGTACTAAAGTGAGAAACTGCGAAACCACAGGGGTATCTAAAGTTTCCCTTTGATAAATTAGTTTTATTTTCCATCATAATTACTCTTATCCCTACTATTCCAATCCAATTAACCAAACGTAATTTTTTTTATTTCTCTAAATATCTCGATTCTCATCCAAACACAAAATTGAATTAATTTCTATCTATTCCAGAAGTTATATCTATCCCAAGAATAAACATAAATAGCTTGTTCTCAAACCAAACGGTACCATATAATATATTAAAAAATTAAGGTCTGGTCCAGGCCCAATGCCCAATCCCCATTGAGCTTCATTGAGGCCCTCTTTATGTATTTTTCACACAGCGCACATATATTTTTATTAGGCTAAATTACAGAAAACCTCCCTGTAATAACCCGCTTTTTCACTTTCCCCCCCTGACATTTAAAAACCTACACTTTGCCCCCTTGTAAAATGAAAAATGTGCACTTCACCCCTTCCGTTAGGGTTCCGTTAGGGGTTCTATTAAAAAATATTTTTTTATACCGAAAATACCCCTCTGCCTCTTCTCGGATGCTTCGCTCCCTCCGGCTCGCCGCTTCGCCGCTTCGCCGCCTCGCCGC
>NC_033628.1:5901167-5902525 GCF_001540865.1 Ananas comosus
TGTTGGCATTCGGTTAAATCGAATCGGGTACGCCCATAAGCGGGTTCGATCCGACGGATATTATGTTATCTAATTGGATTGGAATTAATCTCGCTTTCAAATTAGAAAGCTAATTAGAGATAAATCTAATCATATTAGGATAACAAATAATAACCGATTTGGCCTTATCTCTAACGCTATTAGGATTTTAGAATTCCTTATAAATAGACGGGCGATCCCACATGTAACGATATATACGGAAAGAACAAAAAAAAAAAGAGAGAAACAACATCCTCCATTGACCTATTATTCTAGAGGGACTTGCACGGTGGATTTGCGATCGCGCTCGTTTGTAGTTCGATCCACCGCGAGTTTGGGGAGTTAGAAGATTTTCAAGGAAGATTCAAGGACACGTAAATCAATCTATCCGATCCGGCTCGAATCGCTTCCGAAAAAGGTACGAACCGAATACTTCCGCTGCGTTCTACATATATAAAATCAAATATTTTTTTTGATAACTAATGTATAGGGTAGAGGTGGAAACAAGCTGAGCTCGAGCGAGCTTACATCAGTTCAAATTCGTCTTAAAATTAATTTCGAGCCTAAATTTAGACTCAAGCTTGGCTTGAAATTAATTTGAGCCAAGCTCGAGTGAGCCTAATTTCGAGTCGAAGCGAGCTCGAGTCCTAAAAGAGCCGCTTGAAATTCTCAACATCGTACAATCAATAGTTTAATTTGTATAGAACATTATCTACAATTTGATGCAAAAGCATATCTATTAGTTCAAAATACAGAATAATTATATAAAATATGGTGTTATAATATATAGAAAAATAACTTATGAGTTGAATATCTAATCATTTCAGCCTTGCTTGTCTTCTCTTCCGTTTTCAATCTCCACATTATTCTTTTTCATCTATGCGGTCAAAAAACAAATAAATTATATAAGTAAATATTGAATTAAACTATCCAATCATATATAACTAAAATCAAATTTTTGTATAAACAATAATTTTTTATCTTAAAAATATTTTGTATATTTTCTCAAGCATACAACTAAGGGTGCGTTTGGTTCGAGTTATCCTGGCAGGATTACAGACAATCCTATTAGGATAACTGTGTTTGGTTAATCCGCTATGTAATCTAGTCGTTAATGTAGCATTACAAATCGAGCAGGATTACATCGAAAATATTAACGGGAGGAGGGTCGTGTATCTTGCATTACTGAAACCCGTTAATACTACGTATTATATAAAATGACAATTTTACCCTCCAACAACCCAAAATCTAATTAACAGCATTATTTTCATCTCTCTAGACTTCCCCTCTCCCCCTCTCTCTCGCACGCCACTCTCTCTCTCTCTCTCTCTCTCTCTCTC
>NC_033628.1:5902550-5913864 GCF_001540865.1 Ananas comosus
CCATTAGATTATACTATTCAACCAACCATCCACTCAACCCTAGGGGGTCCACATCATCCTAACCGCATATCTCTTAATCCAATAGCTAAAATATACAAGCACCAATAATTTGGTACTTTTAAAAGCATAGGAGCTCAATTATATATATATATATATATATATATTTCGAGTTTTTCAAGCCTAATTCGAGCGAGCTGAGTAATACTCAAGCTCGCATTGAAATGAATTTCGAGCTCTTTTTTTTTTATTCAAGCACGGCTCATTTAATTTCGAGTCGAGCTCGTGCGAGTAAAATATCGAGCCGAACATGAGCCGGCTCGCTCATTTGCCAGACCTAGCCCTAGTATAGGGCTTCCGGGTCAGGCTCGGCCGGACTTGAATAAGTCTAAACAGGCTAAGAAATCTTACTTTGGTAATTAATGTATTAGGCTTCCGGGTTGGGTCCAAGCCGGACTGGAATTTGTCCAAATAGGCCCAAGATTTTTTGAGACCTAATATTGTAATTCCAGCCCAGCCTCAAAGTCATACTTTTGGTATCCGAAAGCTGGCCCATAAATGGCTTATCAGGCCGAGGTCTGTTTTGGCCCAGGACTAGTTCCACCCTAGGTCCCTTCCAAGGCCCAGTCATTTATAGCACGTGCGCCGCCCGTCACAACAAAGTCGGTTCGTCTACACGTGTGGGCCGCGGGGACGCTGATTACGTGGCGTACACGTCTTCGGAACCCCCGAACCCGTGTGGGGCCGACGAAGCCGACCAATCACAAGCCGGAGTGGTGCTAAATTTTGTTGTACCCGCGGGACAACCTACCGGATTCATTGAACAACTCGGACTCCGCCACTCGCCTATAAATAGCCCCCGACCCCCTCTAATTTGTGCGTTTGTTCTTTCGCTGGCCCCCAATTCTTTCAAGTTTCTGTGCGTCTCCGCCCCCAACCCCTACGAAACCCTAACCCTAGCGACTCCGCCCCAATCAAAATCCCCTCAACCCCGCGCTCTTTCCCGCTCGATCGTCCCCCCTCGCCAGCTTGAGTAGATCGCCTGCTCGTGATCGTCGTCTTCTTCTTCTTCTTCTTCTTCTTCTTCTTCAAGCGATTAGGGTTTTTTTTTTTTTTTTTTTTTTTCTTTTGTTTGAATGAAACAAAAGAGGAGGAGGAGGACAAGGACGGAGAGGAAGGGGAGACGTAAAGAGGAGGCCAAGTGTTAGTAAAAGGGGGGGAGTAAATGCGAGGAAGACGTGGAGCATTTTGAGGAGCGAGCTTGTGACTCTTATTAGGAAATGGTTTCGTCATTTCAGTGGATTCGGTCCACCACGTGGCCTGTGGACCAGGAGGACACGTGGAGGATCGCGGGTGGTTTTGGGTTCATAAGTGTTCAACCAACTTGCGGTCAGTAAGCTATCGTTTGATTCGGAAAAATAAACAAAAAGTGGTTATTACAGGAATGGATATAAATTGAGATATAAGCGGGGATTAGATTAATTTTGCATTTGGATGAAAATTGAATTATTACTGAGAATAAAAAAAAATAGCATTTGGTTATATAAGATGGAATAAAAATTAAAATTGGTAGTTATAGATAAAAAATAATGATATTATTCCTTTCTTTATATTAAAATTTAAATTTTTATATTTTATATTTGTATTTTAGAATTTAAAATCTCAAATTTACAATTTTAAAANGGGGGGGCCGCGATCCGTAGCTGGGCTTCCCTCGTTTTACCAGAGTTTTCAAGGAGGGGTTTGTCTCCGCGGCTATGTCTCGGTGCTTCCCCTATCCGCCTCCCAAATACGACGAGGCTGAGATCGGATCCATTAAGGTTTGTTGAGCATTAATGCTGTTGCGAATCAATTTCTTGCATTCTTGCTCGACTCTCCCTTTTGGGTGATCGCTTAATGGATGGACTCTGTGATCTGTGTGCTTGTTGTATGTAACCAAGAAAACCCTAAAAATTTTGAGGAATACCTGTACATATGTTGCAAAAAGAAAAGAAATTAGAAGATGTACTTAAAAAGGTGTTTGTTGGAGATCTGGAGGCTGTTGGTTGTTTCTCCCCCCATCTTTCAACTACTTTGCTAACTTGCCCCTTAGTAGTAGTTATTGTTGTTTTTGGATTGTGGCTGAAATCCTTATCTTCTAGAGGTCTTGTTACTGGGCTTGAATGGTATTTTTGATTGCACGGCTGTTGAAGACTGGCCTGCTCAGTAGTGGTTTGCAGAGGTTTCTTTGCATGTTGATTTTGCCTGAGAGAATCTCTGTGGATTTTGTCGGGCTTGCATATCAGAGTAGGTTCAGCGATGCTCTAGTAGCAAATAACATTTTTCTTGGCCTTCCTGACTCTTCCTCTTTCTCTTCACCTTCCTCGGAAGAGCTAGGTATATGCCCAAATGTTGTTTATAAGCTTAATTGGGCTAGCTTAGCATTCTTGTAATAGCCCAATTATGGGTTGGATGGTAATTAGGTATATTTACTTTGTTTGCTGTCTGCGGAAGTTCGGTTAGTAGATAGTGCTTTGAATCCAGGGTATTTTGGTTAAATTCTGATATCACGGGCTGGGAAATTGTGTTGGCTCGTGGAACGTGAATGTCCAATTGCTGATTATTGTAGACGGCCAATAAATTTAAGGATGATTGATTATACCTCAGTAACCAGTTTTTTCTCGCATCGTTACGGAGGATCAAGCGACTTTCTTGTTCTGATGTTAAACATTTTGTATTAGACACGTAGGGTGCTTTACAATGATTTCATAGAAAACTCTATTATAACTTCGGCTTCTCTTTCCTACTGATTGAAGAGTAACCATTGGTGCTGCTGTCATTTCCATGTATTTCAGGAAGCTAATTTTACAAAAATAATAATTATTTTACGTTATTGACACTAACAAGTTTTACTTCGAGATAATTTTGGATGTAATTCTTGAGACTACATGACATGCTCGTCAAATCAAGATCTAAAATTTTCGTCTGGCATGCGATAAGTGACCATTTTCTATGAAGTTTTTCTGATAGTGTATTCTGGTGCGGATGTTAGCACTTTCCTGTTGTTGGCATATAATTTCTTTTCACCCACCTGCTTGCTGCATAGGCTATTAAGGGGTTGTTCAACTTTTCCTGAGGTTTTCAATCAATATATTTTACTATATTGAATTTTGATTTTGATTTTTGATGTATAAAAAATATTTTGATTATTGGTACTTCTCCATCTGTTTTGTTTTTTGGTTTCTACATCTAGAAGTATGGCTCTTTCTCTTTGTTATTAAACTTGTTTTGAAGTGTGTGGCTTTCTAATTGTTCAATGTTAGATACCTAGATATTTGCTTCATCTGGATTGCTCGTCATCGCAATTTAGGTTAAAAGGAAAAAGAAAAGAATGCATGTATAAATTGAGATTGGCTTCCATCCTTTGGCGACATTTAGACATGTGGTTCAGAAGTCTAGTCATATTATTCTGCCAGCAGATTCCCTTTTTGATTTTTCTTTTCATGTCCGTATGATGTTTTAGTATTCCTGCTGCTTTTCATTGTTATGTCAGTTGATCCACTGCTTCTAAATGTGAGAGATACAGAGTTGGAATTTTTTGTGTTCTCTTTCTAGTTCATTTTATTTCCTCTTGTTTTACTTGCCTATTCAATGTCAGAGGAAAAGGAGCTAAAAGACCATGCCTTTTCTTATCATTGTTTGTTTTGGTTTTCCAATGCTGCATTTTTCTACCCTGAAACTTATCTTTCATAGTATTGTTTTGAACAAATCTATCTCTTTACCAGTTTGATCATTTTCTTCATGAGAAGAAGTTTGGGCTTCAAAATAAAGCTATCTTATTATGCATGGTGAAGCTTTACATCTTTCTGCTGCTTTTTGTGCTCGTTTTATTTGTGTGCGTGTGTTTTCTTCACTTGATTGTTGGTTTCTCCAACAAGCTGCCCATTGTTGTGAAATTTTTGGCTTGTATGTCATCAGTGGCTCCAGGTGCATAGAAATAATTGAGGACCTCTCTTTATTTGGATATTTCAGTTCCAAGAACTTAACAGGGAGTTGAACTTTCCTTTTAAGTGGTGAAATCTCCCTTTATGACCTAGGTTTTACTGGAATTACTGATATTCCTTTTTCCTAGATCCAGAATGGTGTCAAACAATGAGCCTTATGTAGAGATTAGTATGGTAAAAAATACGGTATCATCTCGTGAAGGATCCTAATAAAATTTTGACATAATATCTGTCATTTAATTGTTTAAGTTGTTCAGAATGGTGTTTTACTTTTCCCTTAGTACTGTGGTAGAGTTGAGTCACATCTTAATAGAGGAGTTGACGTGTTGAAAGGATAGTGGTTTCTAAGCAAAGAGTTTACTCTTTTGTTATACCTCGGAAAGCCGCATGTTCTCTTTGTACATTGTGCTAACGACATTGTCCGAAAAATGGATGGTGTGATTTCATCCTGCAGTTGTGTGATGAATAATGCTTCATGCTTGTTATTTGCTTCCTCCTGTCTATTCTGAAAGCCGGAATTGACAATTGATTTGGTGGCTCTGAAGCTCCTGAAAGAGCAGGAAAAGGCCAAAGAAAAGAACCGGAGGAAAGAGAAGAAGAGGGAGAAGAAAGAAAAGAAGGCTGCCCTCAAGGAGCTTGAGAACTCTGAACGTTCAAAACATGAGCTTAAGAAGAGAAAATATGAGGAGAGTACAACAAAAACACCAAACAGCTCAGCAGAGCAGCTTGAGAGGAGTGGCCTCACAGAAGAACTTGAGCTGCCATATGCCACGCAGGCTGCTGATAACTCCCCTGAGAGATCTCAGGACAGTAATAAGAGGAGAAAGATCGCTCCATCGCCTGGCCCTAGCCAATCAAACAATAATGGTAGTTACTCTTGTTTCATTTATCTAGTTGTGCTTCTGAATTTCTTTCCTGTACATATTTGTTGACTCTTATCTTTTATAATTTTATAATGAAGGGATTATTCTACGCATCAAGCTGCCAACAGCGAAGCATACACAGAGAGATACGGAGCCGCCTGCTGCCACCTTCCCCTTGGCGAATTTGATGGTTCCTGAGCGGGCGGCTGTACTGAAACAAAGGGAACTGGAGTTGACCAGGCTCCAGCAACAAGGTGGCGATTTCGAGCCCTGTGTAAGAAGGGAGCAAAGTGAGCATAAGACGAATTTCGGGTACCAACAAGATGACTCGCAACCTGCCTGCATTCCCCAATGTAAGGCAAGTGATCAGGAGCCGCAGCCTGCTTGCAAGGAAGAAGAACCCTGCTTCTCTGGCAGGAGTGGCGAAGCCGCCCCCCTCAAATCGGAGGATGGCCGAGCCCATACCAGGAGGAAGCTCAGTCGAATTGAGAAGAAGGAAAGACAGTTTATGGATTTGATTATGAACTGGAACCCCCCTCGGCTGGAGCAGTTTGAAGATTCAGATCTTGTTGATCAGGAGTGGCTATTTGCGACTTCTGCGAGACCCTCAAAACCCAACCCGCAAAACCAGGACAGAGTTGGTAAAGAGGAAGGCCTTTTGAGTCGTGAGAATGGCATGGTCTCGTCGCTGCAGCCGCGGGCATGCTATCTGCCTGAACTCGGGATTTATCAGTTGCCGTATGTAATTCCATATTGAAATCTTCTACTGTTATACCTTACATGGAGTTGGGAGAGAAAGAGAGGAGGTTGGGAGGGAAGTTTTGATATTTTTTTCTTTTTTTATAATTTGTCCGTCTCCCTCTCCGTAATGTGCGGTGGAAAGAGATTCGGTGGAAAGAGATTGGTATTTGTTGAGTTGGAAAAGCTGTGAATATAATTTCAATTTATTTGTCTCCTCCTTCCAAATTGCGGATCGTAGGTGGTTTAACTTTCTTCTTATTTGCCTCTCTTGTTTGCCTGGCTTTACTATTTGAGCAGCAAAGTTTGGAACACGATGTATGCACTTTTCGTTTGTTACGAATGTGGCCCGTATTGTAACGCTTTTTCCTTTTCTGCTTGTCTGATGATGGATCGTAACGCTTTCTCCTTTGCTGCTTGTCTGATGGATCGATTTCTTTAGTCCTCACCATTAAATTCCAGCGGCAACTGAATTGGTTGTTGTGATTAAATCATCACTTCGTCCAAATTTCTCACAGAACCTCTCTCTGCCGACGGCTTTAGTGGGTTATTTAGGTAAAAAAAAAAACTGATTGCAAGCCAAATGTCCTGTGGCCGGTGAATTAGCCGGAAAGTATTCGTGGACTGCTAGAAAACTAATTAGATTTGTTTGTCCTACGGTTGAGAGTAAAACTCTCTTTAATTTTCTACTAACTGAGCGGCCATATTTCCATCTATTTTTAAGCTAAATCCGACCAATGGGACTGCACTTTTTGTATCCGGTGTGACCGTTTGTTCACTGAGGTCGGAGAATTCCTGGTATTTCAACTTTGAACCTTTTTTGATTAATAGACTTATAAGATGTTATAATTATAATAAAAGTTGTCCTCTGAAATAATTATTTATAAATATTAGATCCAAATGGTCGTTTTCTAAATGCGCTAAATCGTTCACCACCACTTGATTCAAAATATTAAAATATTTAGAAAAAACTTTAAATATCACCCCTGTAGTTTCGCACTTTTTTATTTAATACCTTATGATTTAAAGTGTTTCAATTTAGTACCCTATTGTTTCATTTTTCTCTTTTTATTATTCCTTCAACTAATTTTCTTTCGTTAAATTAGTGACAAAGTTAAAACTAAAAGGTGCTAAACTAAATATTCGATAAACGTGAGGTATCTGAAGTTTTGTGTATATAATTAAACAAAATGTTACCAGAGGAGCTGACGAAAAGAGAAAAATGAAACCACATGGTACTAAATTAATACACTTTAAACCACATGATATTAAAGGAAGAAAGTGTGAAACCATAGTAGTGGTATTTGAAGTTTACCCAAATATTTATGGTACTTAAAGCGATAAATTATATACTATTTTTAAATACGGAATAATCCTTTAAAGTTCGGAATAAGAAAAATATAAGTTATGTAATGCGGTTATTGATTTATCGCTTTTGGAAAATAATGAATCATATTCACTGTTTTCTAAAAGTGATAAATTAATAACCACCTTAGCCAAATTTTACAAATAAAAATTTTGGATGTCTACATTTATAGTTGAAAACTTTGATAGGCCTAAAGCTTCCAATTTAGAGTTTATTATTATTATTATTATTACGATTATTACTATTATCTATCTATACAAAGTATAATTTAAGAATTCTTGCAAACATACGATTCCGTTGGCTTTTCCAATTGTCACGCTTCCCTCTTCTCCCCTTCTCTCTCCCCTCTCTCTTTTCCCTTCTCTCTCCCCACTCTCTCAGACTCTTTGGAAGACTTTTATCTCTTCTCCTACAACCTACAGCTGGCCCCTACTCTCTCTCTTCCTCCCCCAGGTGGCCCTCCCTCTCTCTCTCTATTATCTTTCTACCTCTCTCCTCCCTCTCTCTCTCTATTATCTTTCTATCTTTCTCCTCCCTCTCTCTATTATCTCTCTCATTCTCTGTTACCTCCTATCTCTTTCTCTCTGTTCTAAATAATTACCTATATTCTACCTCTCTCTCTCTTCAGTTATTATTTATACTTTACCTCTCTCTCTCTCACACGCACATATCTTATGAGATTTTTTATATCTTACAAGATTCTTATCTCTTTTTTCTCTTTTTGAAGGCAATATTTTTCTCTCTTTCTTTTCTACTTACTCTCTTATATCTTGCTTGGTTGGCCGTAAAATGTGCCGGAAATTATTTTTTGGCTTGAAAAAATCATGAAGGAAAATAGTGTCTTCGTACTTGGCCAATTTTCAGCAGAAAATGAAAACTCAATGTGTAAAACTTTTTCATTTATTTCTTTCTAGTAACCCAAATAAATATTAATTTTTTAGTTTAATCAAACAAATATATATTGATGAAAAATTATTTTTTTCTTATAAACTGAACACTAAGAAACGTAAAACTTTTTTTCCACCAAAGTTTTTTTCAAAGAAAACGTAAAACAGATGTCAGCAAGATGAGAAATAAAAATAAAAAGGAAAATAGAAAAGGATAAAGAAGGGAAGCAGGAGCCAAAGAGAGGCGAGCGGCAATTCCGACGACCGCCATGGTAGGGTCTAGAACTAGATGGAGATGAGGGTACCTAGGTGGTGGGAAAGAGAACTACAGTGGAGTCAGGAAGCTAAGAAGCTTCTGGATTAGACGACCTCGGGTCTCCCCCTTTTTGTCAAAAATTGCCAAAACAGAGCATATAGAGAGAAAACACACTAGAAAACATATTAGAAAATATATAGGAATTTTTAGAGAGAGAAAGAGAGCAATTTGATTTTGGATTTGGGAGAGAAACAAATGAATGAACCGGTTAACCGTTCTTAGAATTCAAATTTTTTTTCAAAAATCCTTCAAAATTAAATTAATTTCATAAAAATTCAGGATTGTACTCCAAAAATTATTATGATGAAGATAACATATTATAAGATTTCAAAATACATCAAAATATCAAAATTTTGTTATCAAAAATAACCTAATGATTTAAAATCATCAAGATGTAACGGTTAATGAAAAATGACTTATAGAAATTCGGCAAAATTGACACTAATTTGTCGCAACTCGTTCAAAATAGAGATTTAACTAATATGATACCGGGGGTGGCTCTTTGAGCATCTCTTTGAGCATCTTTTCATCTTATCACCTTATAACTCCGAAAATTCTAAAATATTTATTTTTCCAACCTTTTCGGCTTTTTAATTAAATTCCATGTGGTAGCTTCACACACTTACCGGAAGACCCGGGTGGTAGCTTTTTCCTACATGTGGTGGTAGTTTTCACACTCCTTTTAGGATGCAACTTTTTTCACATCTTTTAAACATAGGAGTATCATTTTCCTTTTTTTTTAAAATAATTTCAAACTACCCCTAAATTAGACAATCTCACAGTTGAAAGTAATTTTGACAAAAATTTAGTCGATTAGTGAATATCTATCCATCATATCCAACACACACAACCAAGATGAATTAATCACCAAAAGATCAAAATGATTTCAAAATTTTGTTGAATATATGTATTAAGAATTCATATAATAAATTATCGTCAAAATAATAAAAAGTGAGTAAAATCGATAATTAATATGAATTTAATTCAAGATGAATTCCGGTTAAAACACTTTGAAAAATTCTAATCTCCCCCCCAAAAAAATTTTCAATCGTCTCCTTCCTCAACGAAAAATTTTAAATTCCCAAACGCTTTTCCTCAAAAAACAAATAAAATTCAAGAACCAAAAATCATCTAAATATGTAATGCAATGAATAAAAATATGCAACAAGCACCAATCAAAACATTTACATAAAAAAAATCAAAAACGAACTAAGATGTAGAACAAGGAAAGATATCACCTTTCCGAATCCAAACTTGTCGGATTTTGTGTTGTGTTGTCTTGTCGACGTTAGGTGCGGTTTGCTTTGATTTTTGATCAACCGTTGGTCATTTCGTCGCTTGAGGCTTCTGTCGAACTTCATATTTTGCATTAGAAATCCGGTTTGCTTGTGGCTTAGGTAGGACTTGGCGTTGTGCTCGACTCAATTGATTTTGCTTTTGATTCCGTGGGGGAAGTTGAGTTGTAGATGATGCCGATTAATGTTGCGAAGTTGCCAATTGATTCTTCTTTGTCTTGTTCGGGCAACTCCTTTTGATGTGTCCTTTTGATGCCACATTTATGACACACATTCTCTTTCAAAGTTGTTGAGACTTTAGAATTTGACTTTTGATCCTTCTCAACATACGTTCTTTCATACCCGACACCCAATTTGTTCGTTTGGCCTAATCCGAGCATATGATCTAATTTCTTTGAACCGGAAGAGAATTTTTGTATGTCAGATTGAAGTTGACGAACTTGATTGGTCAATGACTTGTTGGATGTGTGCGATTCCTCAAATTGTTGCTCCAAAAATCCAACCTTGTCTTTATACGATTTGATCGTTGATTCCGCTTCATCAAGTTTCTCTTGGAAGATTAAGTTATTCTTAGAAATCAATTCCTTTTCCTCCTCAAGAGCACTGTTCATTGTCTTCAAAGTTTTGTTCTCCTCTTCAATGTCCAATAACCGACGCCTCAACTTCTTATTGAGCTTGGTCATCTTTTTCGAATCAATAAGAAGTTGGTTGTATGCTTCCGCTATATCCTCGTCGTTTGACTCCTCCTCGCTTTCACCGATATCGCTCGAAGTACCTTGCACGGAAGGAGAAATACTAGAATTAGAAACAATTGAGGATAAGCACATAACATTAGACGAAGGCAAAGAATTATTAGCAAGTAAAGCAATATGATCATCCTTTTCTTCGTCACTTGAAGATGATTCACTCGAAGTAGAATCATCCCAAGTTTTTGCTTGCAAAGCCTTTTGTCTATAAGTCTTCTTAGAAGGACAATCCGTTGCAATGTGACCGTAGCTTTTACATTTGTAGCATTGGATTTTTCCTTCAAATTCGTCTTTTTCATTCAAAGACTTTGCAAGTTTTTTATCCTTAGATTTTAAATTAGAGGAATGCTATAACATACCGAAACATCGGTAATTAAATTCGAACTTTGGTCAAATTGACCAAAGTGCGAGGTTGGTACACTTCGGAGAGGCCGAAGGCGTCAAATAATGCAAAATGCATTACTGGGGATCTTCGAGAGCTTTTGGGAATCAAAATCTGCAAACTACAGGTTTTGTGCTCTCGGGGACCGGTCCCTGGTGGGAGAGACCGGTCCCCGAATGCGTAGGCAGCGAGATGGCTGAGAAATCGGCTAAGTTATAAAAAATCAGCTCTCGGGAACCAGTCCTTGCGAGGAGAGACCGGTCCCCCAGAGATCGGTCCCATCGAGGGAGACCGGTTGCATCGCGTGTAGCCTGCGCAGTCCGCGGGAGGAGCTCTTAGGGACCGATTCTAGGTCGGGGAGACCGGTCCCTCACTGCGAAAAATGCCCTGTTTGGGCAGTGCACTGGAAATAAAGTGGAGGAGCCTTGTTGTAATTGTTACAACACATTATATACCCAACCCCCTCTCCCTTTACAGCCATTCACACCTCTCCCTCTCACTTTCTCTCTTTTCTCTCTCTAGAATCCTAGCACTAGAGCTTGGAGAAGAAGAAGAAGGAGCTTGAGGAGGGATCTTTCGTGGCTTTGGTGGTCCTAGAAGCTCTCCAACAAGAAGGCTTTGGTGGAGCTTGGGCAAAGGTGAGTCCTTAAGCAAAAATGAGTCTAGGGTTTGGGTTTAGATCTTAGATTTTTGGGTTTTGATCTCTCTACAAGTGAGGAAACCCTCTAGAGACCTTGAAAC
>NC_033628.1:5913995-5919359 GCF_001540865.1 Ananas comosus
GAATTGACGAACCGTCTTCGCCGACGCGTTCAGAGACCTAGCAATTAGGTTTGCGACCCATCAAATTAGATCAAAACCCTAGATTTCCCAAAACCCCATTTTGGAGCCCTAGGTTTCAACTAGGTAAAAATCCATCACTCTAGCCTTGGATTTAAGCATAATCCATCTAATTAGCATCCTAGGATTCCAAAAATACCATTTATAAGACATTTAGACCAACCATTTAAGATCTACCATTAAAGGGGTAGCAAGCTTACCTCCAAAAGCTCTCCAATGGCCCAAAGAGGAGGAAGAAGAAGTAGAACTCCTTCTCCAAGCCTTCTCCTCCACCTTCTCCTTCACTTTCCTCTTCTTCTTCTTCTCTTTCTTTCCTTTCTAGAGAGAGAGAGGGAGAGTTTAGGTTACAAAATGTGAGGGAGAAGAGAGAAAAATGAGCTCCAACACACCTCTATACCCTTGGCACAATTGCACAAAGGTCCCTCAACAATATAAGTCACAAACAGCCCAAACTGGGCCATTTTCGGGTGCTGGGACCGGTCCCAGGCAGTGAGAGACCGGTCCCCGAAGGTCCAGAAAAAACAGCATTCCAGACTTAGCCAAATTTTCAGCTTTTTCAGCTTTCGGGGTCCGTTTTCGCTCCGTTTTCGCCCGTTTGACCTCCGATTCGTTTCAAATCGAACCGAGACTCTCCAAACATGTTTTCGAGCATGTTTTTATCATCTTTTAATCCCCGCTAATACCGGGTTTAGTTCATGGTCCGACATGGCCTTTCGGGTCCCTTTCCGCGCCTACGCGCACCAAATCGCCCGGATTCTCCCAAACTTCACCGAACTTCACCGGAACCCTTCAAATGGCTCTCCAACCAAATGTACACCGTAACTTCATGATTTTAGAAGTCCGGTACCTTACATTCTCCCCTCCTTAAAAGAGTTTCGTCCTCGANCAACCAAATGTACACCGTAACTTCATGATTTTAGAAGTCCGGTACCTTACATTCTCCCCTCCTTAAAAGAGTTTCGTCCTCGAAACTAACTCACTTCAAATCTAACACACACCTCAACTCAACTTATTGAGTAATCGAGGGTTCCAATGCACTTTCGCGCTCCGGGGTGGCCTTTCATTCATCGGAACTCTCCGAAGGCTCACTACGGAGGATGTGAGACCAAATTCACTCACATTTACCATGTACAACTCCAAAAGTGCATTACTAGCTCACAAGGAATCTCTCCTTGCACTACTCTCCCAAATTGGGGAAATCCACTCCGGTTCGATCACCGGCATTGCCTAAAGGCGATGTCGTTGGTGCATTGATCAATCGCAAGTGCCACCATCACCTCCAGATCTTTGCTCTATCGCGAGATGGCCTACCCCGGCACATCTCTCGAACCTCAATCCACGAAGGAGCGTTATCTTCAAGTTCTCCAACTTCTCCAACATGACCCAGCCTGCCTGGGCAAATCTCATACTCGGGGACCGGTCTCTCCCTGCCAGGGACCGGTCCCAGAGGACCTTCTCCAATTCACACGTTCGGGAACCGGTCTCCCTGGCCCAGGGACCGGTTGCCTCGCGCGTCGCTGCAACCACCAGCCGGTGGGACCGGTCTCTCCCTGCCAGGGACCGGTCCCCGAGAGCAATTTCTGCCAAGTGTAGATTTTTGCATAACTTGCTCTCGCGGATCCGTTGCAATGCACTTCTGGTGCATTTGACTTCTTCGGCTTTCCCGAAGCACTCCTACTTGACAACTAGTCGATTTTGAGCGAAGTTCAATTCTCGTATTCCGAAAATTTACCTCCTTACACCAACTCCTCCACAGAGTTATTGGTTAAACCGATTACGTCGGCTTCCACAATTGGACCAACGGTCACAATTACTACGTAGGCCTATAGCCTAGCCATCTCAACACCCGTAATGCCTCTCGCTCGCAAGCGTCGACTCAATCATAACGGGGCGAAATTCTCACTTTGGAATTCGCACACACTCCGACCAGGAGCAACTAAGACATCAAACCACTACAATTCGTCGGGTTGGGTCATCATCGCACTCTTAATGCGCACTCGATCTCGAGATCCAACACGTGACATTCTCGCTCCCAAACCTAAGCTCGGACCACTGCCCTAACCAAAATCTCCGCCCCTCTCAATTCGAGTTAGGCAACGCACTATCACAACTTATGCATGCTAGGGTAACTACACCGACCCATGCTCTGGTCCCTACTATGCTTATGAACAAGTAGTAGCATACGGCCACAACTACAATGCATGCAATGCACATATTTAATATCATGCAAAGGCACATACTTGCTTCAACTGAACCATACCTGCCATGACATCATCCGTAGCAGCAGGCTCCTCGACCTGAGCAGCGTACACCCGGCCACTCGGAGCTAATCGGGTTGCCTCAGGTTGACGTGGCACCATAGCACGTCCAGCCGACACAACACTCGGTGGGGCTCCGCCATAATAGCCTGGAATCGCCGGAGCCGATGCGACAGACGGGGCAACCAAAGCCTTTCTCGGGCATTCACGGGCCATGTGCCCCGCCTGGCCGCATTCATAACACCTCCCACGACGATGCTCACACTGCGTCGCTCGGTGGTCGCCGCCACAAAAGATGCACCGCTGCACTTCACGGCCCTCGGACCGTTCTCGCGGGTACTTCGGGGGCTTCTTGGAACCCGATTGATCTCCAAAACCACCGCCCTGTCGCTTTCTCCCTTTGTCCTTCTCGAACGCCTCGCGCTCTTCTCGTTCGCAAGCGTTCCCGTGCTCAACCCACAAGGCACGGTCCAAAGCCTCGGCCAAAGTGTGGAACTTGAAGGCATGCACCGTCCGAAACACACCAGGTCGGAGTCCCCTCACGAAGCAATCAGCCCGGTCCTGATCCATCGTCGCAACATCCGGGACGCAGTTCAGGAGATGTGTGAACTCCCGCTCATACTCCCGAATCGTGCGGTTACCCTGCTTAAGCTTTCTGAAGTCCTCCCGCATCTTTCTTTTATCACTGTCGGGAAAGTACTCCCCGAACATCAACCTTCGGAACTCCTCCCAATCGATCGGGGGAAGATCCAAAGATCGATCTTGCTTTACTCTCTTCCACCACACCCTGGCCCGCTTATCAAAGCAATGAGCGGCCAAATTCACCTTGTCCCGTTCCTCCGTATAGATGTAACACACTGGACCTTTGCAAACTGCGAGGTTCGAGTGTTTGGAGGTATTTCGAGCTTTTCCACACTTGGTGGAGGGTTGTAGAATATTTCCCGACCCGAAAAGTTCGAAATCTGGAACTTTGGACAAGTCCTGAGAGTTTTTACTCTCGGGGACCGGTCCCTGGAAGGAGAGACCGGTCCCCTCAGTGAGCAGTGTTGAGGCAGCCTGAGGCAACCGGTCCCTGGCAGGCGAGACCGGTTCCCGAACGCGTCTTCGCAGTGGGAGACCGGTCCCGCGCAGGGAGAGACCGGTTCCCGAACGCGGGTTTTTCGGGTTCGCAGCGAGAGACCGGTCCCTGCTGGGAAGAGACCGGTCCCTCTGGGCGAAAACTGCCCAGTTCGGGCTGATGCAATATTGGGTTTTTGGAGAGGCCTCTTGGATTTTGTTACACTAGATGGGCTTATTAGCCATTTACTCCCTTCCCCCCTCATTTCTCACCACCCTACACCTTCTAGAGAGAGAGAAGAAGAAGGAGAGAGAAGAAAGAGAGAAGGAGGAGAAGAAGAAGAGGCAGCTAGTTTGAGGGAGCTTAGAGCTCACCCCTTTCCCCTTTCCACCTTTGCAAGGCTTGGAGCTTGCTTGTAGAGCTTAAGTGTGGATCAACTTCAACCTAGGGCATTTTGGGCTTGGATCGAAGCTTCCAAAGGGTTATATCATATTTCCCTCCTCTAGATTCTTGTTTTTGTGATTTTTGGGAGATGAAACCTAGAATGAGATTTAGGGCTTATTTTGGACATTTTCGATCTAGGGCTTTTGGACCAAATCGATTGGCTAGAACCTTCTAGGGCTTGGATTGGAAGGGTTCTAGCTCTCTTTTGGAGCTTTGGGAGAGATTTCTACTCTTGAGGTAAATTTTGGCCCTTTTTTGCTTCTTTGGTTAATGTTTGATATTATGCGATGATCGTAATCCGTGTATCTTGTCGTCATTACTTTTAGGATATTTTGGACTCGGGACAACTTGTTCGGCGAAAGAGACCCTAACGCGACGGATTCGGTGGTTTGACCTAGCCTACATATGAGAAATTCTCATATTATGTTTTATATGTTCGTAAAATGGAAAGCATGCATATTCATACTAAATATTTTATGGTGATTTTTAGAATGCTTAAAATGCATATGTTATGTATGATGAAATTCGACCTCTATGTAATAAGAGGAGTTGCTTGAGGGAAATCTATGGTCGCATTTCGCACTTTCATGAGACTTGGTTCATGTACTATAGTGTAAATGAGTTCGATTCATGCATTAAACCTAAGTTTACTTGTGTCATGAATGTATATACTGAACTTTTGCAAATTGCGGAGTTCGAGTATGTGGAATGGTGTGTGGATCACTCTACATGTTCTAAAGGTTTAGAACAAGTTTTCGGATAAAGTTAGAGGATGATTGGAATGCTTAAAGCAAGAAAGTGCGTTGAACTGCGAAAATAGGCTTTTTCTGCTTGCTGTACCGGTACAGCCGCTATGGTGTACCGGTACACAGTGGCAATTCGTGGCAGCAAGGCTATTTTGGTCTTTTCACATTTTGATCCCTATCTATAACCCCCAGCACGACTCCAGGAGCTCTGTGGAAGGGTTTTGAGACCAGAGGAGGGTTTTTCACCATTTTTTCTCTCTCTCTCTAGGGTTTTTCTCTCTCTACGTCGAATTCGCCGATTTCGCTTGTTTTCGTCGCCGCGTGCGTTCTTCGCTGTTTGCGAGCGTCGCAGAGCTTACGTGGACGTGTGAGAGAGTATTTTGGACGGGTTTTCGCAGCCCTGGACCAGCAGGTCACTGGTTGGCAGCTTGAGAAGGTAAGCGACTCACTTTCGCCGTTATCGACGTTCTATTCGTCGATTTGAGTAATGATTTCGGGTTTTTGCTTCTTGCTGTACTAGGCTGAGATTTCAGCAATTAAAAATGAGATAATTAGCTGTGAATGAACCTCCTTAGACCAGGGATAAACTACTTTGAAGCTTAATTGGAAGATTTAGCCATTTATGAAGCTAAAATCGGAACTAAATGCAATTGTTTGAGCGAATTGATGCCAATTGGAATTTTCTCTTCGCAGCAGGTCTTCGAGTTTCGTTGAGCTGAACTTGTACTTTTAGAAGCTGGTTTGGAAGGTATTCTAACCTGAGGTAAGCAGGGATTTCAGTTAGAAAACTGAATTCGCAAGA
>NC_033628.1:5919459-5928985 GCF_001540865.1 Ananas comosus
ATTAGCTGATTGTTCATTAGTAGTCTTGTATTAATGATGAAGTGATTTCTTTCTTATCAGATAGGCTTATTATCTTAATCCGTCATACCATCATCGTTATAATCTTGGATTTGATGATGAACTGTTGAAAGCATACGAACGTTATCATAGATTGGAGAGGGATCCAACACATGCCTGCTCTTGCATAAGTGAGGTTAATGATTTTTCAATGTATTTATTAGTTTGCTAGATGGTTAAATAATTTTGCTTTGGAAAATTTTTCTTGATTATTATACTAACATATAAAGGGAAAATATTGCGTGAATCCTCTGGAACTTTGGTGAAGTGCGGTGAATTAGACGGAAGCCACAATAGCGATCCGTAAGTAAACTCCATATTTGGACAGTTACAGTTTGATGATAAATATATTTTGATATATTTTTAACTTGTAATTGTACAGGCTGAGTGGTGTGGCTACAATATGGTGGATCCGGCAAAGGCTTAAAAAAGATTGCTGTGCGTGTCCTGTAGGCACAACAACAAACGTCTGAGTGGATCGTGAACGCAACGTGTGCGGAGCACGTTTCGCACTTATACATTACAAAGTGCGCTAACGGATTAGCGTCAACGATTAGAGAAGCTAGGTTTATGTTCACTTAATATGAGCTCCGTTTAAGATGCATGCAAGGGGAGCTATGCATAAGGAAAAGGGTATTTAAAACTTATGATCCCTTGGATGAAGTTTGTTATCAATGATAATCAGACCCCGTACTTGATTGGCTATCAAGATAGAGACAATCAAGAAGACCCATTACTCGGTATGAGCCTGGAGATCCACCACGACCATTCAGAATAATTGCTGATGAAGCAGGAATTAGTGATGCTGAAGATGGGGCTGACGAGAACATAGGAAGCTCTCAAGGTAATGGGTGCAAGAACAAGCGGCTTTTGGACGAAGAATCCCAACAATCTGCACGTTATTCTGATGCGGAATTCGAACGTCTATGCAAGAACCTGGCAGCCATGGATATGGTCGTTCACGTCAGTACTCAGAGTCAATCTGGAAAGCCGAGAAACGTCTCTATACTGCCAAAAGGCCTTCAACGACAGTCTACGCGAGTGGTAGAGCAAAAAAATATGGACATCGATGGATCCGATTAGCATGCAGCTGATGCACTCCCACAGATAATGATAGTGATACATCGACGACCAGCAATTCTGGTTACCCAGTCTAAAGCATGAATGGTTTGAGTGATGAATGATGATACCACTAATGAGCAGTGAGGATGGTGGCGACTTATTCCACCAACACAACAGGAGAGTGGAGGTGTGTGGTGCCTTATATTTACTGAAGAGCAAAACTTCAACATGACACTCAAGATGCTGATCATGGGTCTTTCGGCCACGGTCAAACATCCCGGAATGGTATATTGGGACCGTCGAAAAGGTAGAGGTCCTCACAACAGTTATGCGCGGAGATGAGAGAAGGTATTGGAGGCATATCAACATAGACCTCACGAAGGAGATGATATTTTGCAAAACAGTTTTGATTCAGCTACTTCAATATCGATCGCCATCCCTCATATCACATGCGTCTTATATGGAGAGATATTTGATATGACTCATCAATTTATGGCACTCAGAGTGCAATCCCAAAATCCATCCCTGGACCTAGTGAAAGTGCAACACGGCGAATCTACATCCACTCATGGATATCCAATTATGGTTTGCTTCTTTCCATTACAATCCATATCCTTATGATGCTTCAGTTTATATGCCGCAGATGACTGTTGTCCATATATCCACGATCCATTTGCACTATGGACATTATCTCCGACAATACAATGACCTATATTTCGGGACATATATGATCTTTCGTCACAATACAGCAATATTATAATCAACTATTGCTCATATAAAATCTTGTATCTGCAAACTGACAGTATGCCATTATGATTCAAGCACGACCAATCTATGTGGAATTAAGCCAGTATTCTCTATGTAAAGATGTAAATTTAAAATAATTATGTTATACTGGTGAATTTTATTTTGTATTTTAATTTTATTCTATATCAGTATAATTTTATTTTACTTACAAAAGCTTAATGAATGTTAATTGATGCAGTATAATAGGTATATCATAGCCAAATATAAATTAATTATTTATTTAAATTCTTTTCAAATATATTATAAGAGTTTCATTGGAATCTCAAAAAAATCAAAAAAAAAAATTCGTTGTCCAAGCGTCTGCCCAGTAGGAGTTCGGCGTATCTGTCGGCACAGCAGCGTGCCACGTTGTCGGCACGCAAGCGTGCCGTGCCGTACGTGCAGGGCTGTAACGGCACGCCCGTGCCACGGCACTTTAATTTCAAACCTTGCGCACAGAGCTTCATTCAGTGTCCTAACGAGTGTTTGGCGTGTCCAGTGCAAATAGGCGATTGATTATGCGATTTGATCTGCTATTGCTACGATCAGATGTGGCGGCATTGGGTGAGTTACTTTTGGGGACCAACTGGCCTCTCAAGATACTACGCCGGTGTGGTGATAGATTGTGGAAAGCAAGGGTGATTCACTTTTCGTGAGGGCCTAACAAGAAGAGTTAGTCTACCAAGCGTGCAAAAGTAACGCTTCGCGGCGACTCATATCGTCCTGTAAGATGCGAAGAAAATATCAAAGGGTTGTTAAAGCCTATTCGGCAGACCGTGTGGATGCTCGAAAGGAGTACCCTGAGTTGGGGAGATATTCGAGGTGGTATGTCGAGTATACCCGATGGTCGTTTCCGGCGGAGTTACCGGGGACTGCCACTGGACGGGAAGTTTGAGTTGTCATTGACTTGAGGTCCCGGGCGGAGCAGTTTCTAAAGGCTCGTATAATGGACCCGGTGAGTTTAGGAGCTAAAAAGGTTCAACTACAGGACTCGCTCGATAAGGGCCTTCTTGAGACCGGTGTGTGTCACCGTGGGCGAGCCGTGCCTATTTGTGAAGAACAAAGGATGCGTACGCTTCGACTCGCCGTTTAGATTATCACGAGTTTGAACAAAGTAACGATAAGAGACAAAGCTCTCACCGTTGCCAAGGAATTGATGATCTATTCGATCAGGTGACAGGGTTCCAAGGTGTATTCGAAGATTGATCTCCAATCGGGGTATCATCAATTAAAGATCAGGCCAAAAGGATGTGCACAAGACGCGTACCCGTAACGCGGTGCAAGGATATGGCCATTACGAGCGCGGTATGCCGTTTGCGGCTTACTAACGCCCGGCAGCAGTTTATGAGACTGATGATCGAGTCGGCCGTTGTTTAGATCGATGCGTCGTGGGTTTATAGACGCGTGTTGGTCTATTCGAAAAGTGAAGAAGGAGCATGAAGAGCCTCTGAGAGCTATTTCTTGCAATAATAATCAGACAAGAGAAAGCGTCTATGGCAAAGTTAAGGAAATGGTGACTTTTGGCTAAAGGAGGTCACTTTTTGGGTCATGTGGATCGCCGGAAGTTCGGTAGACCCAAAAGAAAAGTGGAGTGCCGATCAACAGGATTTGGCCTCGCCAACGGAATGTAGCGGAGATCCGCAAGTTTTACTTGGACTGGCGGGTATTTACCGCGGTTCCGTGGAGGGTGTTCGCCAAAGATAACCAACTCCACTAATTGCGCCTCACGATAAAGGAGTAAAAGTATGTTGGAGCACGATTTGCGATCGAAGCTTCGAAGAGTGTAAGAACAGATGGACGTCGACGCGGTGCTTTGCCTATGACCGGAACTCCGGGAGAGACCTTTGTAGTGATACAGTAGATGAGCTCGTATGTTAGGTCTCCGGGTGTGTATTAATGCAGAATGGGCGGCGTTATTTGCTAGCATCGCGCAGTAAAGGTTATGAGAAGAAACTACCCGATTCAGACCTCGAGTTAGCCGCGGTGTGCACTTTTCTCGCTAAAAAGTAGATTTGGAGGCTTACGGTGTTATGGTGAACATTGTGGTATACACCAATCACAAAGTCATAAAGTACATGTTCACCCGAAGGATTGAATATGCGACACGGCGACTGCGCTAGAGTTTGTAAAGGGACTATGATGTGCACAAAATATATATATACCACCCCGAAAGCCACATGTTGTGGCCGATGCCTTTGAAGTAGAAAATCGCCGCGGAGAAACACTTTAGCGACGAGCAATTACGCCTCAACCGCTTATTGCAAAGGGCAAATCCGCACAACGATTCGGGTTGGAAGTGTAGCGCCGGACAGTGCCGCTACACTTGCCATCATTAGTTCCGTGCACCGCACCTATTGGAAAGGAATCAAGAAGTTACAAAGCTTCGAGACATCACTTATCTCCAAAACAGGTCAGGGTGATGTTGAGAGCCGGTAGTTGAAGATTTTGGCGTTGGAGCCGATGGGCGGCACTTCGACTTCGAAATCGATTGGTGTGTGCCAAGGATGATGATTACGAAGGCGATATGCCAAGAAGGCATTCAATCCCCTATAGTATACTACACCCGCGGACTAAAATGTACAAGGACTTGCAAAGAGCACTATGGTGCCGAGATGTAATGAAGAGAGATTTGGGAGTTCGTGCCGCCAATGTCTAAACGTCGCGCCAATCAAGTAAACTAGCGCCGATTGCCGGCGGAAAGCTACAAAGATCTCAATAGTCGTGTTGGAATGGGAAAATTAGCAATGGCTATGTACCGTTTCTCGATCACAAGGCGGATCACGATGCGATATGGGTGATAGTGACGATTGACAAAGGCTCGGCACACTGTTTTGCCGATAATATCTCACCGTGGTCGCGGAACAAGCTAGCGCAGTTTATCTCGACAGAGGTTTGAGACTTCATGGGTCCCAAGGTGTCGATCGTATGTCGGATCGAACCCAGGTTAGCATCCCATTTTTGGAAGAGTGTTTGGCAAAAAAAGAACGCGGTATGGCACGGCTCGATCTTCACGTACAGCTTTCATCCTCAAAGTGATGCGTGTAGTCGAACGGACAATACAAAAATCTTGAGGATTTACTTCGAGCGTGTGTACTAGATTACAAAGGAGGATGGCATGATTTCTTTCCTATGGCGGAGTTCGCCTACAATAACAGCTACCAAGAAAGTATAGCGATGGCGCCTTTTGAGGCACTATATGGACGTAAATGTCGTTCTCCTATCCATTGGAGCGACGTGGGCGAGAGAACGGCTCTTGGCCCGGATGTGATGCGAGAGGCGGAAGAAAAAGTTCGCCTTGCCCGTCAACGGTTGGCGATGGCACAATCTCGGCAAAAGAGTTATGCCGACAGGCGAAGAAAGGATTTGGAGTTCGCGGTTGGAGACCGTGTATTCTTGAGAGTGTCGCCGATGCGAGGAGACAAACGATTCAAGGTCCGTGGGAAGCTGAGTCCCCGTTATGTCGGACCGTTTGAGATATTGGAGCGTGTGGGTGCGGTAGCGTACAAGCTCGCACTACCACCGAGACTCGCGGGAGTTCACAATGTGTTTCATGTGTCGAATCTTCGAAAGTATATCCGAAACGCGACACATGTATTAGAGTACGAGCCCGTGGAGCTACGTGAAGACATGTCCTATGAGGAGCAGCCCGTGTGCATCCTCGATCGAGAAGTTAAGAAGTTGCGAAGTCGCAAAATTCCATATGTGAAAGTCCAATGGAGCAACCACGCGGCGCGAGAAGCCACTTGGGAGCTCGAGGAGTCAATGCAGAAAGAATACCCGCATTTATTTGAATCGACGAGCTAAGGTATGCGTAATTTCGCGGACGAAATTATTTTAAGGGGTGGAGAATGTAATATACCGAAAATTCGGAAAATAAAATGTCGAACTTTAGTCAAATTGACCAAAGTGCGAGGATGGTACACTTCGGAAAGTCCGAAGGTGTTAAAATGATTAAAAGTGAGTTGTAGAAGGTTTTCGAGAGCTAAAGAATCAAATTCTGCAAACTGCAGATTTTGAGCTCTCGGGGACCGGTCCCTGGTGGGAGAGACCGGTCCCCGAACGCGTGCAGATTGAGACAGCCGAAAAATCGGCTAAGTCCTGGAAGATCAGCTCTCGGGAACCGGTCTCTGCCTGAGAGACCGGTCCCCCAGAGACCGGTCCCATCAGAGAGAGACCGGTCGCATCGCCCGCAGCGGCTCTGGCTTCGCAGGGTGGACCTTCGGGAACCGGTCCCTGCTCGGGGAGACCGGTCTCTGCCTGCGAAAATTGCCCAGTCCAGGCAGTGCACAGAGGTAAAAGTTGAGGGGTTTAGCTGCAATTTTGCAACCCAATAGGATAAGTATGAGGGCAAATGAGATATTTCTCTCATTTCCTCACCCTCTCACACTCTCTTCTCTCCCTCTCTCTCTAGAAAGCAAAGGAGAAGAAGAAGAAAGAAAGAAAGGAGGAAAAGAAGGAAAAGAAGGTGAAGAAGAAGAAGATCAAGTAGTAAGCCTACCTCTTCTCCTTCCTCCTTGGAGCGACTTTGGGAAAGCTTTGAGGTAAACTTTGATCCCAAGTATAGTAAAACCCTAGAATGAGTTTTGAATGACCTAGAAATGGATTTTAATGGAATGTTTAAAGAGTTTTGAAGCTTTCTTTCACTTCTTTGGAGATCAAAACCTTGGTTTGCTATAGAGGTGAGCTTGGACCACCTCTCATGGTGAAATCCAAACTAGGGTTTGGAGTGAGCTAGGGATGGTTCTAATGGACTATTTAGAGTATAATGAAGCTACTTTTGCTTCCCAATGAGATCAAACCCTAGATTTTGATGTACATTGGAGCTAGGGCACCCAAATTGGGGCTTTTGCTCATGAAGGTTTCTAAGTGCAATTGACCCTCTAGAAACCTAATTGGGGGTATTTCCGACGCGTTGGTGCGCTCGGAATAGCATTACGAAAAGTCTATAGAAAGATATGGGCAAAATGGCCTAAGTTGGCTTCGTTTTGCCGCAGGTAAAGAACGAAGGATCTAAAAATCCCGAGAAAATCGTCGGAGCACCTAAGGAGATCCTACAAGAGTGGGTGGTTCTTTCCAAACTCATTGAAATTCTCTCTATGCCTAATGTGTCATTCTTTGAGCATATGTTCTATTATTGTTGCATGCATTTTAGGGTAAAGTAATGATGAATTGTGAATGATGAATGATTGGGAGCACAACTTGCATAATGAGATGGTTGAGAACCTAATAATGTCAAAACCCTAGATGTATGCATGAGAGAAAATGTGAGCACCCAAAGTGAGTAAAAGAACAGAGTGGCACAATTGACATAGATCGAGTGGCATTTGAAAACGTAAAGTAAAGTGACACTAGAGTTAGTGTGAGCCAAAGAACCAAAGTGATGTAAAGAATGATGAAAATGACAATGTGTAAAGTTAAAGTAAAGTGGGCAATAAGAACGAGAAATGTAAGAACAAGAACACTAAAGATGGCAAAAGTAAAAGAAAAGTAAAGAATGTGATTGCTAGAGTTAGTAAAAGTAAAAGAAAATGCAAAGATCCATGATTGTGCTAGATGGCAACATAAAGTGATGTAATGAACACTAGAGTTAGTGTAAAGTCGAGATTCAACATACAATCCTTTGAGTTAAGGATTTCGATCATGCTTGCTATGAGTTCCGTGCTCGGGCGGTCGCTCCCCTCGGGCGATGCGCTCCGGAGTTATGCATCCGGGTTGGAGTAGACCCGTAAGGACGATCCTAGCGGGTGAGTTCCTGCGATGATGGACTTAAATGTGAAGCAAGTCAATGTGGCGATACCCCGGTTAGCTTGAGATTAAAGAACAAAGAACAAAGAACAAAGAGCAAAGAATAAAGAACAAAGAACAAAGAACAAATGTAAAGATAAAGAACAAAAGATTTGCATAATCTGCATATATTTAATGTTGAGCATATTTCTTGCTATTTGCTTCATGGCTATTATCATGTTATAGATTGGTTACTATATCCTACTTATCCTTTCTATTATGCCTGAGTTAGTCCTAGTGGGAAAGTCGGTGATGTTGGGGCCGAACCCACTGGGAACTTTGTTGTAGTTCTCACCCCACTATTTCCACAGAGCCGGGACCGAGCGAGCCGGCGAGCGACCGCGGTAAAGGTATCGCGCCTTAGTCAGAGGCCACCAACGTTGGGTTTCATTTTGTAGTAAAGTACCTTATGATCATCTTTTGTATTTGATGATTAGTGATATAAAGAAAGAATGTAAAGCTTATTTTGAGGTAAATGTGATGTAAGAAAGAAATGATGAAATGATGTAATGATTGTAAGAATTCGATAAATTACTAGATGAATGCAATGTATATGATCTAAAATGAATCATATTACTTGTGAATGTTTAATTTCCTTTTTCTTTCACTAATGGCTATTGCTTACCCTCGTGTAAGCCGTTTGTGTATGTTTCCGCTAGTGCTTTTCTCTATTGTTGAAATTGTACATGTGATGAGCCTTGGGCGAATAGGAGAAACTCTGTCCGTTCGGCGTCTGTTTGACGTGCTCGGGTCGGGCCAAATTGGCATCGGTCCCGGGGCGTGACAGGGAGAGCGTAGATGAAGGGGGAGAGCATGGATGAACAGGCATTGAACTGAAGCAGAGGATGATGAGTTCAAGAACAAAGGGAGAGCGTAGATGAAGAGGGAGAAGGAAATCAAAACTTCAAGACTCCTAGTTGCGTCTAAGTCATAGAGTCTGTTTAGGAGTTTTGATGTAATTTTGAGTTTCAAATTGTATTTGGATTACACGCGAGGGGTTCGATGTTTTGGTGATGACATTTAACTTCGTTTTTCTTTAAATTGTAATTTGTGAGTTTGTGTGTGTTTTGTCACGAAATTGCCAAAGGGGGAGATTGTTAGGTCCTATGTGTTGGCAAGTTTCGTGGGTCGAGTCGGAGTTTTGAAGAAGTCCGGAGCGGAGTATTGATGATCGAAGAATCCAAACTTTGAAGAATCAGAAAGGACGCAAAACACGTAAAAAATGAATCACGATGCTTAGGTAAGCTTTAAATCTTGTTTATGGTGATTCATACTTAATTATAGATTTTAGAATCATGTTTTCAAGTTGTAATTGATTAGAAAGTTTCTAAGAGCTTGTAAAACCCGAAACAATGCATTTTCAGCGAAAATTGCATTGTTGTACCGGTACAAGAGTTTTCTGTCCAGGGTACAGCCATCAGCGTTTGTGCAGAAAAGTTTGATGGTTGTTTCGTTACAACCATCACGGCTGTCCAGGGTACAAGCCCTGTTCCGGTACAAGATGCAGTCTGTCCAGGGTACAGAAGCTTCGCAGAAAAATCTTCCGTCATGCTGTACCCTAGACTGCTTTCCTTGTTCCGGTACAAGGTGCTGATTTTGGAAAGAAACTTTCTAATCCTACTCCGTTTTGATTCTAAAGTCTATAAATAAGCTATAGGGATTCTCTAACTGATCAAGCATCACGAAAATATATATTTGAGCAATCCTAGAGGCTCAGATTTCATCCAAAACCTATTTTCTACAAAAAGCCTCTTTTAGATCAAATCGAGATATTGAAATTTGATATTAATATGTCGATTTGATCTCCGCTTCGCTTGGAGTTCTATTCCCTGGTTTT